>NC_143082.1:2254017-2404285 GCF_052426305.1 Pelodiscus sinensis
TTCTAGCCCTCTGGTTGTGTAGAAAATCTCAAACACATGTCAAGTTGTGTGAAGCTGCAGCTGGTACAGCACCACTGAGGGAAGTCTGATGTGTCCCATTCATATCAATGAGGTGTTGATGACACAGCTTAATGATGAGGATTTAAAGAGCAATTTTAGAAGCCATTAAAGACCTTTAATTATTTCACAGTTGGTCAATTTTGCAGAAATATTGCCACAAGGCAAGAATGTAGTTGTGACCTACACCCAGTGTGGTTCACTGTCCCATGCAGTGGCACCTAGACCACAGCAACAGATAAGATCATCACTTATCCCATTACATTTCAAAAGGGTCACTAGGTGGCTCTGCCCTCCCTCTACCCTCCCTCCCGTTTTTGAATTGCCTTGGGTCACCAAGTCTTCCTGAATTGTCAAAATGGGTCCCCATCTGGAAAAGGTTGGGAACCGCTGCATCTAAGCAAAGCCCAAAACACTTTTTGAGACAAGATTAGAGTTTTAAGGGTGCCAATTAGATGGAACGAGTTAAAACGACTGTTAATTCACATTAAAGGTCTTGTCTCCATTAAGAAATGACATACTTTAATAGAACACCTACCACATGTTAAAATCCTAGCAACACAAGGCAGGCTGTAGTTTGAACAAGTGCAAGCTGGTTGAGGAAAACCCCAGTGTTCTCCTTAGCTGCAAGGTGCATTTTCACTAGGGAAAAAGTGTGTTCTTAATCTGTCTCAGCCGGGTAGCTGTGTTAGTCTAAAAACGAGTAGCCCAGTCTTGTGGCACCTTAGGGTATGTCTACACTACCCCGCTAGTTCGAACTAGCGGGGTAATGTATGCATACCGCACTTGCTAATGAAGCCCGGGATTTGAATTTCCCGGGCTTCATTAGCATAAGCGGGGAGCCGCCATTTTTAAATCCCCGCTGCTTCGAACCCCGTGTAGCGCGGCTACATGGGGCTCGAACTAGGTAGTTCGGACTAGGGTGCCTATTCCGAACTACCGGTACACCTCGTTTCACGAGGAGTAACGGTAGTTCGGAATAGGACCCTAGTCCGAACTACCTAGTTCGAGCCCCATGTAGCCGCGCTACACGGGGTTCGAAGCAGCGGGGATTTAAAAATGGCGGCTCCCCGCTTATGCTAATGAAGCCCGGGAAATTCAAATCCCGGGCTTCATTAGCAAGTGCGGTATGCATACATTACCCCGCTAGTTCGAACTAGCGGGGTAGTGTAGACATCCCCTTAGAGACTAACAAAAATATATAGAGGATCATGAGCTTTTGACCACAAAAGCTCATGATACTCTATATATTTTTGTTAGTCTCTAAGGTGCCACAGGACTACTTGTTCTTTATTTATATGGTAACTAATACAAGATAATATCTTAGAGAAGACAAGGCAATGTGTAATTTTAACACAAGGTCAAAATAAACCATAGGGAGCCCCATAATCTTTACTTTGATCTGTTAGCTCACATTTCTGTGTCCCACTTTACTCATCTGTGAAACAGCTGTTTTTATCCATATCTAGGTCATAGGAGAGTTACGGTAAGAGATTAAACGGTCCTCTGTAATGCTCTTTGAGATCCACAGATGAAACATGCCAGACTAGAGGAGTATTATCCTACTTCCTTTGCTCCACATTTGCAGGACTGAAACATCTGATCCAATCCTGCACACTCCTCAGGTCACTCGGCCTTTGCTGAAGTCATCCGAGAACTGAGAGCAGCCCAACACCAGGCAAGGCCTGGCCCTAAAATAATTTGTTTGTGCATTAATTTAGTAGCACCAGCAGGGGGCAGTGCAGCACAGCCATCTCTTCTTATTGGTAGTAGCAGCTTGAACCTATGGGGAAATCTGCCTCTTACCATATTTTTGTATCCATTCAGAAAAATGTTACTGATTACGAGACTTGAAAAGGAGGAGAAATTACTCTGTGCAGCTGGTAGGTGTGCAAGGTGGAGAGTTTTAAAAAAACTTTCAAAATATAATCTGAGGGAGACCCTTTCATCTTGAAAAATTCCAGTTTGCTTTACAATCTGAATGCCCCATGCTGTTCTCACCTACGCTGGAGCAAAAAAACCCAATGAAATTGGCTAGGGATGAATTGAGATACTACTGTGAAGAGCAGGGCATAAAAGCAGAGGTTAGATGGAATAGATTACATGAGATGGAGGACACCGTGATAGAATATTCTTTCCTCAGCCTACAGAAGCCCCTCCCTGACATGCTGTGGAGTTGGAGTAGGGTGGCCAGGAGGGGGTAGGCAGCAGCTACTTGACATGGAATATGCCCAGAGCAACATGTAACAAATCTCTCAGCGGAAATTTGGACCCAAGTTAACCTTGCTCCAGCTGCTGTCGGAACTAGAACAATGCTGCCCCGATTACCTGGGCATGCTGCTAGGACCATATTCTTTAGGAGCAGCAGCCAAGCCAGGAGGTGGAATGGCGTGGAAGGGCACCACGCAGCAGCAGCTGCCAGAGGCTTTCTGTCTGTGCAGCACAGAGGCAGGCACCAGGCCTACAGAAGGGCAGCTCCTAAAGAACATCCCTGCTGTGTAGTGCAGAGTGGGGCTGAGGCATGGCCCTGCCCTCCCCTGGCATCACACCCACCTGGCAGCATCTGGCACTCTAGGGCGTGCCAAGACTCCTTGGACACTTGCATTTGTGGCGCAGAAGCAGCAGGGGTCGGGCTCCACTGGAACGCATGTTCCCTGCATCCTGCTTGTAGGCAGGGAGTCAGAATCTGTCTGGATCTACAGCACTGGGCATGAGCCTCAGTTCTCCTCCAACAAAGGATCTGCGCTGATTTGCACCCAGTGCCCTCGTAGCAGGCAAACAGGTCAAAGTCTGCCCTCGGTTCCTCCTGGGCACCTTCCTTGACGTGAGTGGGATTAAATGGGCTCTGGCCATTCAGACTGAATCCAGCAGCTCTTCTTTGGACTTCCGTTGCGCGCTCTGATTTCTTTTCATAGTCCAGCGCTGCTCTTCCCGTTCCTGCTTCCCGTGTGAGAGAGAGAGACCCATGGCCTTATAGTAACAACACCCAAAGATGTTCCCAAAGTCTCTTTCTCTCCTTTTTGCCAGCACAAACATCTTCCTTCTCCCCGCCCCCCAAGCCACGTGACACATTCTGTGCACTGGTTCCATAAATTTCAACCAGACCAAGCGTGTTGCATATTTAATGCAGCCCTCGCCTGCCTCTTGCGATCTCTTTACATAAGACCCTCCAAGAATTACCCAGCAACACGGATTCACCCATCAGCTTCTCTTACAGTAGCGTGTGGACATGCATGTGGGACAAGGCCCTTCCATTCCGGTGAGGTCCTAGGGATTTCTTGTTTTTCCGGACCAATTTCTTGCCTCATGCAGGGATGGTTTATGAGGAATTGTGGCCCCTGGATCTAGCGCAGACTCAGGCCCCATTACATCCTTCCCAGAATCCCGCAAGAAAGGAAGTATGAGCACAGTTCACAAAATGCCATTGATGAAACCCTGGTCCTGTCAAACTCAATACGGGATTTTTGCCATTGACTTCAGTAGGGTCAGTATTTCACTCTTTAGGCAATATGTAAAAGTGGTAGAGGCTTTATACATGGGGGACCCCCCCGGTCCAGTACCATCAGGGCCTGAGCAATCCCAAACCACAGAGTTTACTGGATGAGGGGAAGTCAAAGCTTCCCTCCCGGCCTGTCAGCTCTGCTCCCCTGCTAGCCCCACTGCCCCCAGCCTTGCTGGGGCTGCGCTCCTGCCTGGGACAGAGCTGTACTCCCCAGCATATGGGGGGCACCAGGCCTTGTTGCCTCCTTCCCAGCTGGGGCTGCACCCCCCACTGTGCCCGGTGCCGGCCAGCCCCACTGCCTGCAGCCCATGTGGCGCTGAGCTCCTGGCTGGAGCTGTTCTCCCCACCGCCAGCCCAGCCCCTGAACCTGGCCAGATGGGGGCTCTCTGATCCACTCGTATCCATGGTCTGTTGCCAGAACAGAGAGTCCTGGATTTTCAAGGTTTATCCTGTATCAGAATGAGGGGGAGAGAGAGTGTGAGAGAGGGGATGTGGGGGGATAGAATTATCTTGCTCTTGCAACTCCCTGGAGCCGCCAAACCTTCCCCCTCATGCCTAGAAATATTTGGAGGCCAGCAACAGAGGCCAGATAAGCACACGATGGATTTGACTGACTGCAGATACCAGGCCCTGGTCATATAAGAAAGGGTGTAGGTGGGGAGAGGCAGGGCACCAGTTAAGGGGATGTGTCACTAGCAGGGATTCATTGGACTTTCAGTTGGCCGGAAATTGCTGTCTCCATTGATTAAGGGGCAGCACTTAGCTCTGATCTGTTGATCCCTGGCCCATTTGTCCTCCACTCCCACTGCTGCTATTCTGAACTTCCCAGTAATCAGAGCCGATGCCAAGGGATTCTGGCCGGGCTTGGGGTTGAAGAGAAACAAATCTCCGCAAATGGACGTTTTGCTGGCTAACGTTTTGGGGAAAGGGATGAGTGTCTTCTCAGAGTCTCCTCCATTGACTGCCCCGTCGTCAGACCAGAATCAGACTAGCCTGAGTCACATCCATGACTGGGAGATGTGTCAGCCAGGGGTTAAGGGAAGTAGGACAGGGAGAGACGCTGGGGGTCATACCGCGATCCTGGCACCTGTCAAGCAAGCATAGGAGCTGCCTGGATTTCTGACCTGCTTGGGGAAGGCATCTTCTTACCTTCCTGGGGGGCTGCAGCGAGGAGATCGCATAAGCCCGAAGGGAGCCAGCGCGTCCAAACGAGCTTGTGTCGCGTCCCTTGTAGAAAGGCAAAGGGAAAGTCTCCCTGCAAGAAACAACAGTATCAAGGGAATACGGCTCCAGGGGCCTCCTCTCTCTTCCTCGCCAGGGTCCCATCGAGTCCCCTTATCTTTCCAGGAGTTGGCTGCGGGAGGAGCCGGGCCCCCTGATTACAGCGGAGGGCTCTTGAGGTAGAGGCCGGCATGTGGCCAAGTCTCTTCACATCTCTGAGCCTCCATTTCCCTGGTCTATAAAGCGGAGGGAGGGGTCAATACTTGTGCCACTGCAGGCGGGTGAGGGACACACAAAGGACACACACGGTGCATAAAGCCAAGAATCGGGAGTGGGCTGCATGACTGGTCCTCCTCCATCTCAGTGGGCTGCAGCAGCCCACAGCCCGTGAACCCCCTATCGGCTCCCCTCCCCCCAGCACCAGAGCCCCACACTTCCTATTTCTCCCTCCCCGCACTTTTGGAGCACCACGAATCCGCTGGTTTGCGCTCCACCCCTGTGCCTCCCCCGCCCTCCCAGAACTAGAACAGTGCCGAAGCGCTGAGTCGCGGCATTGCAGCTCTTGGAGGGAAGAGAAGGAGCGGAGACGGAGCGCGAGGCCGGTGATTCGAGCTGCTCCAAAAGTGCTGGGAGGGAGGCGAAGGAGCAGGATGTGTGCGGCTCCAGCCCCCCAGTGCGCCAGAGGCACGTGGGAGTCAGGGACAGAGAGCGGGTCTGGGGGCCGCAGGTTGGCCCCCACTGATTAAAGTGTCTCTCAAGGCGATGTCGATCTACTGATGTAAGTTCGTAGTGTGCACCCGGCCTTGTCTGCGCTGCAGTGAGGTCCCTGCAGCTGTCTTGTGCCAGCTGACTCGGCCTGCAGTGCTGTTTAATTGCAGTGTAAACTTCGGGGTCCAGACTGCAGCCTGTGCTCCGGGATCCTCCTATCTCGCAGGGCTCTAGAGCCAGGATGGTTATGCTGCAGCCAAACAGCCCTGCGGCCCGAGCCCCAGGAGCTGACTGAGCTGCCACGGGCCAGCTGCCGTTTTGTAACTGCAGGAGCAACTTTGTACCGTTGCTGGGGGAGTCTAGCTGTGAGGGGCACGGCTGCTGGGCTAGCTGAGAGTTTCTCCCACAGCCGGCATAGACGCAGGAAGTAGGGTGCGGGGGGTGCACCCCCATATATTCCACCCTGCTTCCCTCTGCCCGGGGTTTATTCCCACTGCCAGCTCCGCCACCTGTGGGTCCCGGCCTCTGGGGGATTCCACCCCCGCCATCCCTGCAGGATCTGCAGCCAGGCCATCAGCCCTGGAGGCTCCGCTGTCGTTCAGGTTTCTGCCGCCGGCCTGGGGGTCCGCACCCACCTCCCTCTGTGGCTAAGCTACCAGCTCTCCTGGATCGTACAGATAGACATCATTATCGCAAACGGCATCCGGCCCCTCCCGTCTGGGAGAGCTGGCAACCCGAGCTGTGACCCCAGCCGGGGGCGGCAAAGGGCACAAACAGGTGTGGGGGGGTGCAGCTCAGCCCCCCCCACCCTAAAAATAGTTCCAGCAGCATTTTTGGCCAGCATTCCTGCACCATTTCCTGTGGTATTTCTGCTGGGAGAAGATGGAAGTGGAGTAGCTGAGAGCTCCTCGCACAGCTGGTGCCCTGGCAGCATCCCGCAGTCGAGTAGCTGGGAGGTTTTTTCCCGATCTTGTGCAATGCTCCTCACTGCAGTAGTAACTCTCCATGGGCCACACCCTGCTGCCTGCTCCAGTCCAGGGTTTTTTGCTGGGAGAGTCGGGCTGCCCCGGCCAGGCAGACCCCTTACACCGGCACTCACATATTGCCTGCTGCTGGAGTGGCAGGGTCTGTGAGCAGGGACAGTGCGCCGGCTCCATGGGCTTCAGTGAATATTCCCCAGGCTGCAAGGAGAAGAGATGTCTTGTGCTGGAGAAGAGTTACTGAATTATTGATTCAAATAAGCACATTCTATACATGTATTCTAGGCCTAATGCTCCAGTTGGAATTCCTTATGTACCTGCGGATGCCTTTCTATGAAGGAGATTATGGAGAAGTCCGGAAGGGAGACAAAGGAATGTCAAAGAAAAATCAAAAGGCAGATAAAAGGGATGCCGGTGGCCTTTCATGCAAGGACTCCGTTCCTCAGTAGACAGCTGTGTTCACTTCACACGAGACAGTCCATCAGAAATGAATGAGATGGGATAAGTGCCTGGGAGATTTGCAGGAGTTTGTCTAGACACAGCTTGCCTGCTGCAGCGAGACGCTGCATTTAAACAGCCAGCATCCTTTTCAAGTTGCTCCTTTTTAAATGCTCCTCCATAGCCCTGACCCCCTCCATGTACCACACAGACACACACACACAGAGACACACACACACCTACCTCCACATCTCTCTCTCTCACCACGGGAGTGCAGTCTTTACAGATCCAGTAACCTTGGGGGATTTTCATACAGAGGCGGCATTAGACAGTGAACCCACATCATTCTCCTGGAGCAGATAGAGTTGGGAGGTTCTTTGCAGACGTTTTGTGAGATGGCATGGGGGTGCCCATTCAATCAGTATATTACAGTCATGAGGCGCTTAGAGAATTAAGAGAGTGCATCCTTTCTGACCCACCCTTTTTCCACTGACTAAAGAGAGAAAAGAAATCCACGGCCCTAGGAGCCAGAAATCACTAGCCCTCAGGCAGATGATGTCTGTTGAGAAGGAATAGAGTTAAGATCTAAAACTCATGGGCTCCGTTCGGCTGCTGGTGCTAATGTAAATCCTGCCGTTACCCTGAATTTACACTGGTGTAATTGAGAGCACCAGTTTATTTAACACCTGGGAGGGTTTTAAAAAAACATTTAAATTGCCTTTGCATCTTGTGGTTGTTTGTTTACTTGCTTGCACTTCACTCAGCTGGGGATGGTGCTAGTAGGTTCCTTGGGTTCTTCTACTACTTGTTATTCCCCTGGGTTTGGGGGGTCTCAGAATCTCGGGGGACAATTTAAATGGACGATACTAACCGTTTGCAGTGTCATGTGGCACTGGGCCAGGTTCTCCTGCCGACCCTTCCATGGATGCCTGTCGAGTTGTGCAGAGTGTAGCTGGTAAAAAAAGTTGTCTCTGAAGCCAACAGAAGAAACCGTTACACCCGTCACAAAAATAACCTTTCTTGTTTATATTTCTTAGGCCCTGCTGTCTGGTGGTTAACAGGGCCTAAGGGAACAACTGGGGACTTGTTTTCTAAGCCCAGTTTTGAGAGGAAGCAGCCCGAGCAGGGAGCTGGGAGTCTGAACACTTTGTAGATGGAAGTTGTATTCACATTCGGCTCAGTCTGCACGGCAGACCTTACAGCGGCACAGCCGCAGCACTTTGGGGGCACTGCTCTAAGGTCTCTGTGCCGACGGCAGAGAACTCTCCGGCCGGCATAATTAAACCACCCCCAGCAAGCGGGGTTGCTCTGTCCAGCGCTGCTGGAACTATTTTTAGGGCGAGGATGCTGAGTTGCGCCCCCCTCTCACCGCCCCAGGCTGGAGTCGCATCTGGAATTGCCTCCTCTCCCAGACCAGATGGTGGACGGCATCACTGAAAATGGCAGCTGAGCCACAGCTGGAGGCGGCTGTGGAGACCCCGGCTGGTGGCAGGCCCCAGAGTGGCAGTGCAGATTCCAGGGCCAATCACCTGGACCTCGGGGACGGTGGGAAATGGGGTCCCAGGAGTGTCAAAGCTACTGGGGCCAGCGGGACTCCAGAGGGACCTCCCAGCCGCCGCAACGTGGGGCTGACCGAGCTGGTGTCGGGGCTGGCCCCTTGGCACGGAGAAACCAGGTGGAAAGTCTGGGTCGCTGCAGCACCCCGCCCTCCTACTTCCTGCGCCTATGGCTACGTCAGAGGGAGGGGTTCTCCTGCCAACACACACCAGTGGTTTTGTTGGTGAAACTGGGGGTCGGCGGTGTTTTTTCACAACACATATTTTTCTGATAAAAGTGACAGTATAGACAGAGCCTTAGAAATAAGGTACAGGGATTGAGGGCGGCCTTCCTGGAAGATTTGTTTCAGTCAAACGCAAGTTACTGGGTTTAATACAGAAGTAAGTGGCCTGTTAATATACTAGATGACAGATAACTACGGAGTGAACCTCTAGTCCAGCACCCTCGGGACCTGACCGGTGCCGAACTGGAGAATTTGCCAAAGCACAGGAGGTCAGTGTCGTCTAGCAGCATTACCAGCCCTTCCACTGCTTCCTGGGCTCTGAGAAGACATTTAAGAGTACGCTGGAGCTAAATTACAGCATGGAACATGGAGAGCCAGGACTGGAGGCTGTAAACAAACTTTATGGGACCGCGGGAAACTTGGCCTTGCCCATAAGTGGACATCCAGCTAACATCATGCCAGAGCATGGATGTTGCTGGACCAACAAGTGCCGGACAAGAGAGACTCAACCTGTAGACCCTTCTGGCCTTAAACTCAACTGTCATATGGACTCTGGTAGGGTATGCGGTCTAGTGGTTACAGGAAGGGAGGCCTGGAAATCGGGACTCTGATTTCTGTTCCTAAATCTGCTGCTGCCTTCTTGTGTGATCTCAAAGCAAACCTCCGTTTCTGTGTCTTCAGAATGCAGCTGTTCATATTTTACTTGCCTGCCTCACAGAGAAACTTAATTAAAGAGTGTTCATAATGGGAAGTGAGATCTTTGGCTAGAAGCTGCTGTTGAAATACAAAGCAGTTGCCTCTGACTGGCACTGAGAAAGGAATACCAAGGGGAGAAAAGCCAGCAGCATTTTCAGATAGCCTACGCGCCGGCCTTTGTTGTTTTTGCAGGTGGGCCTGTGCGTGTGTGCGTGTGAAGGCATGACTGTCAACTTACTGCATAGCTCCGCTGCATCTCATTTCTAAGTTTCTTTTTGATGTCTCTGCCTGTTGTCTCCTGTCTTACAGTGTATTTTCGCCAGGGGAAAAGGGTGTTTTCTTACGTGTGGCCAGTAACTAACGAGGCAAAATCCAGGTGAAGACAAAGCCGTTTGTAGTTCTCACACAAGGTCAAGAGGAAGACTCCGTGGAGCCTAGAGCACGTCTCTTCTTGGGGTGAAAACAAGGCTTTAGCCTGCAAACTCTACTGCTAAGAGGCCATCTTTTAGTCACGTGTGTGGGGTACCTAGAACAACAGGGAGTACTACACCCAAATTGTAACACTAAAAAAGGTGCGGGCATAAGGGGGACAGGCAAGCTCCCAGTGATCTCTGTTTCCTATCCCTGCTTGCACAGGCTCTGAGCCTTTGTCTCATGCTATAGGATTGAAGACTGGAGGGGAACAAATTGCAGGAAAACAATTCACCATCCTCTCTCCAGGAATGACAACACATCACCCAGCTGCCTGCAGATAAGCTGGAGGCGAGACGGAACCTCCATGTCTCCCTGCCTCCTGATTGCTTCTGAATGTATAAGGAAGTGGGAACGGCCCTGCCGGTGCAGTAATTGAAACCAGGATTAAAGACAATCTGAAATCCACTTGGTATTGATTAAAAAAAAAACCCTAAACAACAAACTACCTTGTGGTTGGATGAGGCGCCATTTTAAAATCAAATCCCCCCCCCCCCCGCTCTTCTCTGGTTTGCAGATGGAAAGATGCAATCACTCCCCCAGCCACTGACTTTTTGAGCCACAGCTTTGAAGCTTGGTGTACTGTCTGTGTCTCCTTTTAATACCACACTCCCCCACCCCTGTGATCTTCTCTCGGGCAGTGACGGGAGGGGCAGCGGCATGGCATTAGAGCGGGTTTTTTCAGCGTGCCATCTGAATTAAGAGGTGGTGATATGGGAGACAGGTTATTGCGAGACAGGCAGATTAATCTGCAGGGGGGCCTGAGGCCCTGCTGGGATTTGCCTATCATGCTGATAGCCCCCCCTCCTCCCCCATTAATTTATTCTGCTCTGACAGCACATTAGAAAGAAAGTAAGGCGCTTAGGGAAAGCATCCATCTCGGTGCCCCAATTACACACAAGTCCCTGTTCCAGCCAGCAGTGATGTGGGGAGAAGGGATGCGGAGATGGAGGAAGTCATGTCTGGGGTTCAGCTGGCTGCAAAGACAATACTGACATTTGTCCTGTCCAGTTGGCTCACATCCCCCCCTCTTCTTGTCCCTTCACGTCCCAGGATGCTGCCTTGTCACCCTGTTTCAGCAGCTTCAAAATCAGATCCTCCCACATCATCCCTGCACTGCTGCCCATATCATCATCATCTCCTGAAAACGCTCCCAGCAAAGTCAGCTTCCCCTCTCCTTGCTCCGTACCCTCCCTCCCTTAGCTCCCGCGGGTATCTTGCAGCGCCCGTTTTCTCGGCTCTATTTTTGTAGGTGGGAAAATCGAAGCAGCAAGACGGGGGCAGTTAGCAGAGGCAGCCCAGTGCATTTCCATGTCGGTCTGCTCCATTCTGGGTCGGAACTGTCATATGAGAGATTATGTCCATTGTCTGTTTCTAGGCTAAGCTGCTAAGGGGCAGGATCTCTGTCTCCTTGTATGCTCTGTGGAATGCCCAGTACATTGTCTGTGCTTAATAATAACTACAGCAATCATGACACTAATACTAGGCACCTAATGTGGGTACTTATGTGCCTAAGATCAGAACTTCCCTGTAATTTTTTCAATCTGTGTGCAGAATGAATTTTATTTTGTGCACTACCAATAGAAACACAGGCTGCTGGCTGTAGGCGCTCTGCTAATCAGCTGGGTGGCCACATGCTCTCAGGTTACAGGGAACTGCTTATGAGTGGATCTCTGGCTGTCCTCAGTTCCCTTTATTTGACAACTGAACACAATTGGATTCTTCTCTCTGTGACCCTGAGTCACACCACTGTGTTCAGTGTCGTCCCATAGGTGTAGCAAAGAGCAGAATTTGGTCCGGAATATACAAACTTATCTTGGTGCCACTGAGCAGAGCTAAACGTATAATGCATCAGTGCTGCACTGAACTGCCCCGTACGCAGGCCAATCCATTCTAGTTCCTTTTTTCACTCTTTGTTCCTTAATCCCCGCCAGCCCCCCGGGTATTAGAACATCCGAACGGCCCGACGGGGTCAGGCCAAAGGTCCATCTCGCCCAGTGTCCTGTCGTCCGACAGTGGCCAGAGCCAGGTGCCCCAGAGGGAGTGAACAGAACAGGGAACCATCGAGTGATCCCTCCCCTGTTGCCCATTCCCAGCTTCTGGCAAACAGAGACAAGGGAACCATCCCTGCCCAGCCTGGCTAACAGACCTTTTCCACAGGTTGACTGTGTTGTGTGAACATAAGAACGGCCATACTGGGTCAGACCAATGGCCCATCCAGCCCAGTATCCCCGTAGTGGTTGTGCAATTTCACATTTGAGTTCCTTCACAACTCTTGAATGAATACCACCTGATCCCGGTGACTTCCTGCTGGTTAATTCATCAGTTTGTCCCAGAACCTCCTCTACTGACCCCTCAACGTGGGACAGTGCCTCCGATCTGTCACCTAAAAAGAAAGGCTCCCTCCCAGCTCTGTCAGCGAATAGCAACACAAATCATTCATTTTAGCTTCTCTGCAACAGCCGTCTTGGGTGCTCCTTTAGCACCACGAACGACTGGGCGGGCTTCCTGCTACTGATGGAGTTCAAACTTTTTTTGCTGTTAGTTTCTGAGTCGTTTGCTAGTTACTGTTCACATTCTTTTTTGGCCTGCCTAATTATACTTTTACACTTGACTGGACAGAGGTTATTCTCCTTTCTATTTTCCTCCGTAGAATTTGACTTCCTAAGGTCACTTAAGGTTTATATCCTCCAGTTCAGCACATGAAGTCTGCTTTCAATGGCCGAATGCAGGAGAAACCAAACCTTTGGGGGGAATCTATGGGGAAGGAAGTGATCAACAGAGAGATCAGGTTCCTTGGGATGTGTGGCTCCCCTCAAATAAACAGCACGGCTACGTCTAGACTGGCATGATTTTGCGGAAATACTTTTAACGGAAAAGTTTTTCCATTAAAAGTATTTCCGCAAAAGAGCGTCTAGATTGCAAGGATTCTTTTGCGCAAAAAGTGTTTTTGCGCAAAAGCATCTGTGGCCAGTCTAGACGCGATTTTGCGCAAGAAAGCCCCGATCGCCATTTTAGCCATCAGGGCTTTTTTGCGCAAAACAATCCTTCCCTGTCTACACTGGCCCTCTTGCTCAAGTATTCTTGCACAAGAGGGCTTTTTCCCTAGCAGGAGCGTGAAAGTATTTGCGCAAGAAACACAGATTTTGTACATTACAAAGTCAGTGCTCTTGCGCAAATTCAAGCAGCCAGTGTAGACAGGGGGCAAAATCTTGCCAATCTAGACGCACCCCACTAGTCTCCTTGGCTACGTCTAGACTGCAAGCCTCTTTCGAAAAAGAGCGTCTAGACTATTTTCGAAAAAAGTGGCCTGTGTTCGAAAAAACTTCCCCTGCATCTAGACTGCTGCCGTGTTCTTTTGAAAGTAATTTGAAAGAACACGGCAGTTTTTTCGACGGTGGAAATCTTCGTTTTACGAGGAAGAACACCTTTTTTTGAAAGAGCTCTTTCAAAAAAGGTGCTATGTAATGCAAACTCTGCTTTCAAAAAAGCGAGCCGCTTTTTCGAAAGAGAGCACCCAGACAGTCTGGATGCTCTCTTTCAAAAAAGCACAGTTTGCATCACATAGCACCTTCTTTCGAAAGAACTCTTTCAAAAAAAGGCGTTCTTCCTCGTAAAACGAGGTTTTCTGCAGTCGAAAAAACTGCCGCGTTCTTTTGATTTACTTTCGAAAGAACGTGGCAGCAGTCTAGATGCAGGGGAAGTTTTTTCGAACAAAGGCCACTTTTTTCAAAAACACCCTGTAATCTAGATACAACCCGTGTGTGTGTGTGTGTGTGTGTGTGTGTGTGTGTGTGATTCAGCAAGTATCTTCATCATTGTGTGAGCTTGTCTATCCATGGGGATGCCAATTTTTTTATTGTACGGGTGAAACTACCTAGGAGTATGTGTGTGCACTGTGATGAGAACATCTCCAGTTATGGGTCCGTGTCTCTGTGGATTGTTTGTCTCAGTGCATGTATCCACGATTGTTAGCACTTCTCAGTTTGTGTATTTCTGATATTGTGCGGGGACAGGTGTATGTGTTATCAGTCTCTCAACTGTCATGTCCCCGTTTATTGATGTATTAATTTGTATTTGTCTCAGTTTATGCAACTGTATCATTGCAAATGCGTCAGTTTGTGTCTTGCTGATATTGTGGGCTTGTATCTTCATTTGTACAGCACTTTTATTTTGTTGGAGCATCTCAGGACAGATCTCAGTGTGCCCTCTGCACTGATGCGTCTTTGTGTTTCTGTGTTTATTGTGTCTGTGCTATGTTGTGATTGTAAGTGTGTCAGTGCCTCTGGGACGAGACCTTTTGTCTCAGTGAGTCTGTGCGCTTGTGTTTGGGTGTAGGTCCATGTTACTATGTGCGACTTGTGTCTGCATTCTCGGCACATAGTTTCAGTTGCCCATTCATCGTCTCAGGGCATCCCTTGGCATACACTAAACACACGGCTGTGCAGGGCACCTGAAAATTTGGAGCATCACATCTTTGGGAACCCTTTCACAGCAACATGTCCTTGTTTGCCTAAGGGTGGCCCTATTCACCTCCACTGCAACCTGCCTGGTTCCTCCCCCACCCCACCACTCTCTCCCGCCAGCAGCAGCAGGGCTGCCTTCTCCCTATCCCCCCTCCCTCCCATGCTCCACTTGGCCAGCACCTAGTTGCTAGCGAGGGCTCCCTCTTGCCAGGCCGGGGGCAGAGAGAAGCTCTCAGCCTTTGTAGCTCTGCTCTAGCCTCCACAAAGCCCCCAAGCCCAGGCAGAAGCTGCACAGGGGTGATCAGTTGCATAGGGCCTCATAAAGTATAAGGATGGCCCTGCCTTGGCTCACATCCACACTCCATTTCCCTCTCCTCAACCTTTCCATCTCTGGAACCTCTTGTGACTGGGGGGAATGTTAGTTCTTACGGATGCGAGCGGTTTAGGGACGTTTCGACAGCGACAGAGAGCGAGCAAGGCAGGGACGAGGGGAGACCGAGGAAGTCAAGGGCTGTCTAGCTTAAGAACTAAACGCATCAGATGATTTGCCCTCTGGGAGTCAGGGGGGATGGGTACCGCGGGGCAGTGAGGAGTGGGTGAAAGAAGGGAAGGTGAGAACAGAGGTTACAGCAACGCTGAAACGACTCGGTTTTGACTGAGGCCGACCCGGCAGCTCCTGCCTGCCTTGGGGACTGTCAGAGCCATTCCCGTCTCGTCTCTTTGTCTTGGAAGCTTTCCCTGGCTGTGAAGGCTCTCCTGCGAATCCAGCGGCAGCAAGGGCCAAGCGCATCAGACATGCCCGGGCTGAGCCGGTGGCTCCTTAGATGCAGCTTTGATTCTTCTTCATGAATGCTAACGTGTTACCTCGGGGATTAGCGAGAGCCCTCCCCCAGACAGCCCAGGCTAGGAGGAGACGGGGCAACTTCTCCCCAAAGCTCCATTGCTCTGGCATGCCGGGGGGGTCGGCACGGCAGCTGTGGTTCCTTCACAGAGCCGGGGGGGGGTCTATGATTATTTTTAGACAGCGCATTTCACAGGGTGTCATCTTTAGTTTATATGATGTTTCCTCCCGCTCGCCTCTGTTCTCTCAGGCCAACTGGAGCATTTCAATGACGTCTTGTGTGCTCTGGCCATGCTGTGCAGGGCCGCGGCAAGCACAAGCAGCGGCGGAGGGAAGAAAGAAAAGAAAAGGGAAGGGAGGTCGTGATCAATGGCGCCATTAAGCAGAGCACCCTAGGGGCGGAAGGCGCAGTCTGCACCGGGAACACCCGCCGCCCGAGCCGCCACACTCTTTCCCGCCGCCTGGGCCTGACCCAGAGCCCCGGTGGAGTCAGTGGAAACTTTCATGGACTTCAGTGAGCTCTGAATCTCCACAGCCTCCCGAGCAGCCGTGGAAGAAGGTTTTCGCTTCTCAGGCAGTAAATGCTGGCGGGTGTGAGAGTAACCGGACGGTTCCCTTCTCTCACCTCCCCAGACACGCAGCTCGCCGCCCTCGGCAGGACATTCGCGAATGCCCGGCTCCCAAAGCCGGCCGGCCGTGTTATTTCCATTTTACAGGAGAGAAACTGAGGTGGCTTGTCCATGGGAAGCAAGTGGCAGGGCTGGAAAGAGAACCGAGGAGTCCGGTCGCCCAGCCTGTACTCTAAACATCAGCCGCACTCCCTCCCCAAACCAACTGTACAGCCCAGGAGTCTCCACTCCCAGTCGTCCGCTCTAACCGCTAGACTGTGCTGCCTCCCAGAGCTGAAACTAGAATCCAGGAGTCCACTCACCCAGCCTCTGCTCTAACCACTAGACCACACACACTCCCAGAACCAGAAGTAAAGCTTAGAACGCTTGACCCCCCCACTCCTCCTCCTGAACCACAAAGCCATGCGCCTCTCACTGCACGGAAAGAGTCTGATTCTGGCCTCCATTGACAAGAACGTCAATCAGGAGTCACCCAGCCTGGTCTCTGGCCGGCTGTTTCAGGGGAAGATGCAAGATTTCCTGCTGTCACAGCTCTGAAATAACTGTCCATAGGGAAGCCTCCCTCCACACTGTAACCTCTGTCAGCTGGAGGTCACAGGAGTCTTTACCGCCATCCCAAATGCTTGGAGTTTTGCTTTATTTATGAATATTTCATCTTTATTCCACTAAAACTGGCATGAGGGCAGAAGCAAGCCGGCCACGGTCAAATGCAAACACAGCCCACACCAAGAGGAGAGACACGGAGGCTGTTAAGAAAACATCTCTCCCCTCTGCCCGTCCCCCAAGCCAGCCAGTTACAATCCAGCTACCAGGGAACACACCACTGTCCAGTGGGGTGTGTGCAGTTTATACCACCTTGTGCTTCTGTCCACTCTGATCTCGACCAGGATGGGCCATGGTAATTCAATCTAGTACATACTAACCCATCTGCCCGTCACCCCCTAAAGGGATGGGAGAGAGGCAGAGAAGAAACTTGGATCTGTGCAACCCATTCCTCCTTCCCTGCTGCAAGAGGAGGTGAATGGACCGTCAGTGGCTGTATCTTTGTGAGGCCGGCTGCTTTCCCTTCTTGTCTTGAGTTGGGCGGAGGAAACCAGAGGACCAGTTGTTTGTGCTTAAGACCCTGAGAATAAACCCACCTCCCAGATGCTCTGGACTGTATCTAATCTACCCTCTCGGCTTTCTGCACCAACAAAATCAAGCAATGGTAGCGCTGAGGAAACCCGACCAGGGGAGCCGCAAAAATGGAAGCAAATTGAATCTGCAGGCTGAAAAGGTAAAGCCAGAAGGGTGTGCCCAGCTATGCAAGGCTACCCGGGCCACATTAATGGACAAAGAGTGCACTCAAAAAACCAACACCGCGCAATCGGCCTCTTTAAACCTGCAGATCAAAATCAGAGCCAGGGGGAGAGACACGGGGGAAATAAATCTCCTTTATTAATTATAAATCAGACACATATTGTGCCTGGCTCACTCCACCAGGCCTCGCTGCTGCACGTACTTCAAACCCAGCTCCTTAAACATTAATGCTGAGTCTTTTGAACCTCTTGTGGTTTTCAGATGCATCGGCCCAGAACAGGACAGTGGCTGCAGAAATCGCTGCACATTTCCTGTCCCAAGGTCTGGCTGCATTTTATGCTGTTAATTTCCATGGCTTCCCATTTCCCCCACCTCCAGCCGGGCTCCTGGGCCTTCCCCTGCCCCGATGTGTTCTTCAGTACTTGGCTTCTGTTTCTGCTATTCAGCGCCATGTTCATACACCAGCAATCTCCTGCTGGTGGCTCTGTGGACTCCCTTGGTGCCGGCTTCCCTCCCCACCGTGTGAGCTTTCTGCTGGCACTTCTAGGTCAGGCGGACTTGCTCACAGAAGTCCCCAGCTGAAGTCAGCCGACTCCAGTGTTGTGAACTCCCTCGGTGCCAGCCAGCACTCCGCCATGCCCAATAGAACCGTGAAGGAAAGTGACTTGCCCAAGCAGAATTCTCTGACTCCCGATCCTCTGCTCCCACCAGCTGACCACACTGCCTTATCCTGACTTATCAGCCCCCTAGCTCTAACCACCTAGTAACACGTCCTCAAGAAAAAGAAAATAGATTTGAGGAGTCTCCGCTTCCAGCCTCCCTTGCTCCACTCACTAGATTACACTCCCTCGTTAAAATAAACTTTGATCCCACGGCCACGCCGTCCTTTTGCCCAACAGCATAAAGCAAGATCCACCCCAGCTGAATTCAGTTTCACAAATTGTTTCTCCTTACTCCAGACTAGGACCAGTTCCCTTTTAATGCCTTTAGGCAGCTGCTGAAGCTACCAGGACCTGCAGCAAAGCCGGGTCTTACCCGGCCTTCTGATTGGCTCCTGGTGACATAATGGTGTTTATAGTTCAGCAATAAACCTTAAAGGGGCCCCCAGGAAAAAAGTCTCAGAAAGGCAAATAATGGCCACTTTGTCCGGCGCTGGAAGGAGCGCATTAGCATCCCCCTCCCAAACGTGACGGATACCCGTCGCTACGCAGGGCGGGCTACACAGCCTCCCTAGGAAAAGAGAGATGTAAAATCATTGAATGCAAACCTCCCCCCCCACTTGAAAACTAGTTCAGCGCAGCCACGAGCTAAGCCCGAACCTTTCCGTTCCTTCCCAGGGCTTGGACTGCTGAGCCCACCGAGCATGCTGGGTAATCCTATGGAAATGAGCCACGCCCAGCCCCTCCCACGTGGAATTGCTAGACTCCTCCGTGCCACAAAGCAGCCCTCCCCTCATTCGGCTTCCCGCGCTTTTTTTAAACTAGTCAGTTCCACGCCAAAGCAGAGGGCAAAAGGCGCAGCTCCCCACTGAATCCCCAGGAGCCCTCGTGCCGGGACATTCGGGGCGTGCTAGAGAGGAAGCGTGGGGGCACGGAGAGGGCGGTGGGGCTCTGTATTTTCCAGTGGGGCACAAGCGTGTACTCAGCCTGGGAAGGAGCTAGCAAGATACACAGACTCGCTTCTGCCTGGGGTGGTGGTGTGAGGTTTACACAGGCCAGAACCGGTGTCAAACCCGCTGTGTAAACATACTTTGGGACTGGGGGTGCACGGGCAAATCACTGTGCCACTAGTGTCCCCATCCACCCTTCATCTAGCTAGGGCTTGTCTACACAGCGACATTGTGCCGGTCCAAGAATCTAAACCCCTGCAGTTGCACCAGGATCACTCCCTGCGTGGAATCGTTTCTTCTGGGATTCCCGTTCAGTTTATATCGCTTTGGAGGTGGCTCGAGGTAAGCTGAAAAAAAAGCCCCTCTTATTCTGGAGGGGAGCATCCACCCGGGGAGTTTTACTGGCAGAACAAGCAGTTGGACTCTAGTGGCGTTACTAGAAACAATTCCAAATGCCAATACAAGCGCTGAGGTTGTAAGCTCCCGGGGGCGTGGATAGTCTCTTGCTCTGTATTTGTCAGTGCCCCGTGGGGCTGCAAACTCAGACCGGGGTGTCCAGCTTGCTAACCACTAGCCACACGTGGCTGTTTGGCCGGTGGAGTGTGGCTCGTTCACTGGAGCAGTCGCCCCTATTTTGCTGCATACACCACGGCTCTAGCAAACGCCTGTTGCTGGGAAGGCCAGTCTGTGTGACGCAAGGCCAGCTCTGTGCACAAGGGAGCTGCGGTGCGGCTCAGAGCAGACCCCTGGCCGTGCAACACACCACCAGGCACAGATGGGGGCCCTGCGGCGGGCGAGGCACCCTAGCCATGAAGAGAGCTATTCAGGCCCGGGTCAGTAGCCAGCGCCCCAGGGAGAATAGCCTTGGCTTTGCCTGGCGGGCTGCCCCCTGCCCTGGACTGATCTTAGTCTGGGTGATGGTGACCCCTCTTTGCAGCAGGGGGTGCTCTCGAGGTCCGAAGCCGTCCCGTGCTATTGTCAGTCCCTGCGGGGTGCTGCAGACGGGCCCGCAGAGGGCACGGCCGTGACAAAATGAGAGCTGGTGCGGGGGAAAGGGCCCATGAGCCATGCCCCGCAGCTGTGAAATAAGCAGCAGCCACCAGCTAGATTACTCTGTCCCGGCCTCGTTAGCCGCCCCGGGAGCTGCCTGGCGGACAAAGGCCCCCATTGTGGCTGGAGTGACAGGGGATTGAGTGGTACTGCTTGCTTCTCCTAGCGCCCGGGGCTGCTCACACGGCACCTGCGCTGAGGCCAGGGGGCCGGCGGGGAGGGAGGCCGCGGCTGCTGGAGCTTCGGGATGCCCCTCCTGGCTTCGACACCTGTTGTGGCTTCTCTCCCTCCCGCCCCATCCCAGCTCCTCTCTTGCCCTGTAACGCCAGCACGCTGGGCACTCGGAACCCACCCATCCTCTCGGTCTCCTCTTCCCTCCCGCTTTCCCCTGCCTCTCTCCCTGCTCGCCCGCTCATCCCAGCTCCGCCTCCCTCCCCCTCACGCTGTCTCTTCCCATCAGACACACCTTCAATCAGGAGCTGCTACCCCCCCGCTTCTTCCTCTCTGCATGCGCACGCCGCCCCTTTGTCCCTCACTCCTGCACCCAGATGCATTGCCCCAGCTCAGCCTCTTCCCAGCCGGGCCTCCCTTCTCTGTGCCCGGGTCTGTCCATTCTCTGCCCCTTCCCACCTGGCTCCTTTTCCTGCACCCCCTCCTCTTTTTCTTCCCTGCCCTGCCTTTCACCAGCCTCCCTCCTTCTCCTCACGCAGCCCAGAGGACTCTCCAGACGGGGCCGGTGCTCTCCGCCGCGTCGCCAGAGAAAGCAGCTCAGATTTCAGGGCGCTGAAGCCTTTGTATCTGGGCCGGGCTGCGGCGTGCCCTGGACGGCTGCACGTTTCGCAGCGTGTTCCATTGGCTCTTCCCCTCTTGGCTGTTCGACACATTGTTCTGCTTTTGTCAGGAGTGAAATGGAAGGCATGCGCTGACTTCCAGCGGGAGCCGACCTCCACCTCTCCTGCCCACCCCCCGTCTAATCTCATGAAAAAGTTATTTATAGGCACCGCGCTTTTTTTTTTTTTTTTGGCATCTTTCCCCATTTCCTCTCTGATGTGAAGCCATCCAGCAAAGAAAGCAAACCCCAGCACAAGACTCCGACAACATCCAGGAGAAAAAGTGCTGCTTAAATTAGTTTCCCCACTCTGCGGGGGAGGGGCTTTCTCATATTACTCAGTCTGATGAGGCCCCGATTTTGGCGGGGGACCGTGAGCAGGCTACTGTAATAAAATCATTAAAAAACCACCGATTTCGACTTGGGAGCCATCTAATGGGGATACAGTGGGGATCAACTGTAACGTGGCTCCAAACCTCATGCAATCATGTGGTGGGTTCTCCATCAGTGGAAGGCTTAAACTCAGGGCTGGGTGTCTTCCTACCAGAGATGCTCCGGCCCAAAGACAAGGCATGGGTATGACGGAGAAAGTCCTGGGGGGGTTCTCCGACCTGTGTTCTGCAGGCATTTCAGGTGAGAGAACCACACTGGTCCCTTCTGGCCTTCGTACCTGCGAGTTCATGAGCGCTCAAATCACATCCTCAGAGCGGAGGACTAGAAGGAGACTTTTGGGTCATTGGGTCCAGTCCCCTAACTCCATGGTGTTATCACCAGCAGGGCCGATGGACTTGCTGGGCCCCTGGGCACAGGGCGGGGGGCTGGCGGCGTACTCCCAGAAGAGACCAGCTCCGAGGATCTTGGTTCCGAGGATCTTGCGGCCACTGAGATGCAGGAAGGCTGTTCCTGCAGCCTGCTCACGAGCCTCGGCTGCCCAGCGCTGTTCTAAATGTTGACCCCCAAATCCTGAACCCTTGAACTCCACAACAGCTCCTCTCGGCCTTCACCCCCCACACGCTAACCAGCTGTCCTGCATCTCCACTCTGAGGAGCCTTTGTGGAGTGTTGGACAGCGATGGAGCCCTCCAGGGGTCGGTTTTCATTCTTAGTGCCAGCCCTGTGCTTTCGGAGGGTGCGGTGAGAAAGTCTGAGGGATGCGAGTCTCTGGTGAGATCGGGCTGGGGGCAATGACAGGGAGGGCAAATGCCAATCTGTGCGTCAGAGCCGGGCTCCTCCCTGGCCTGAAATGAATGAATGGCAAAGGCAGAACCAACGGCGGAAAGGATCAGAGAGGGAGGCGTGTGTGTCTGCGCGCCTGGCGGTGTGTTTGGGGGAGTGGGTAGATGTGGAATGGTGTTTGTGTTTCTGCGTGGCACTGATTGTGGATACGGTTCGTCCACGCGGTGACTCTGTATGAGTGGGTGCGAGGGAAGGAAGCAGGGGAGCCAACAGCCAAGCCAGCCCACTGACAGAGGTGGGGGGGACTTGGGGGCAAGGGGCGGAGCCAGGAAGCTCTAAGCATTGCCCAGACCACACCGCCGCCTGCAGCCCTCAGCACTGCCTGGAGCGAACCACATGGGGCTCCAGCGGTGATTTAAAGGGCCCCAGGCACCGCTGCTGCCTCAGTAATGCCACAGCCGGCAGGCCTGGGGGGTGGGTAACTGTGTGCCCGTCAAACTGTATGTCTGTGTGTGCCTGTGCCATTGCTGTGTGAGTGCCTGTGTCAGACCGCCAGAGCGCCTGACCGTGTGTCTGGGGGGTAGCAGCCACTGCTGAACCTGGCAGGGGCAGCCGCCAGCAAACAGAAAGCCCTGTCTCTTTAACGCGCGCGGTGGGCCTCCAGTAAGGGGCCATTTTCCCTTTTTATAGTGAATTTCAGTAGGCGTGTTCCTGTAAGTAAACCTCTCGGAGCTATAAATAAAACTCCAAGGAGCAGTAATTGTAGGGCTGTGGGGAGGCTGAGCTCCAGACCCCACTTCAGTTCCCCTGCTCCGAGTAATTCACCGTGGCAGGCACCCTGCTAAAAATAAACCCGGAGCAGTAGGCAGGGCCGGGGCTCCATGAAAAGGCACCCAAAAATCCATTTGGAAGCGGCCAAATCCCCACCCCCACCCCGAAATCAGACACCTCCCCGTGACTGGAAGCTACCAAAGGAATCCAGGCTCAGCTAGCTTGGATTTTACCTTGAAGAGGGAGATTTCTGCAAGCGGGCTTGTGTAGGGACGGGGACCCCGCTCGGCGGTAGAGAGGGCAAAATTGGTGGCACGAACCCTGCTTTGGTTTTCATGGGGGAGGGCGGCCCAGGTGGGTGTGGGAGATGGGAGACGGGGCTAAAAGGGAGACTTCTCTGGCCATACAAGCGCCCGCGCAGCCTGTCTCCCTGCTGCACTGAAAGGATTTTGGCTCCTACTGCTTTGAGCTTCTGTAAAAGAGCACGACGCATCCCAGCTGCGGCTGGAGGGGGGAGAACCTTTTCTCGCCGACACCCCCGATTTGCAGAGCCCCAAGACGTGAGGACCAGGGGATCAGGCTGGGGGGGCCTGATCCGACTTGGCCCTGACTTTCTGAAGAAGGGGCTGGACCGCGCACTGCCTGTCTCCCAGGGCGTCCCATAAAAGGGACGTCCGGCAGGTGTCACTGGGGCTGCTTGTGTTGGCAGGCAGGCTGGGAAAATTCATTCCTGTTGTCACGCCCCTGAAGCCAGCGGACTTACAGGGGGATGAATCTGGACCACGTCGTTCACTGATGGACGGATTCATTTGGGGGGGGGGTGTTGTGTCTGTCAGAGAGGGTGGGAACTAACCGCGCCATCCCAGACATGGAGGCCAGCTGAGCTAGACAAGGACTCATTTTCGCTCTGTTTGCACATTATCTGGCTTGAGGGGAGCCCCAGTTTGGTTAGCCTCTAGGGCAGAGGCAGGCAAGATCCGGCCTGCGGGCCAAATCCGGCCCACCAAGCCACTGGATCCAGCCCCAGCACTGTGAATGGAATGTTTCCTTCCCTAAGGGCCTGCTCAGCATGTATCCTCAAAGCCGGAGACACAGGGTCTCTTGATCTTCAGACAGAAGAGAGACTGTCTCCCCCCAGCAGCTTTCCCCCAATTCAGAAGGAATGCTCTCGCTCGATTCTCTCTTCTCGGGTGGGGACGGAGTCGACAGCCATTCTCAAAGCTGATGGCTCCTTCCATCTACCCTGCGCACTCCCTCTCTCACGGCATTACTTGGGGCCCTCTCGCCTCTCCAGGTGAAGAACATTATTTGATATAGCAACTTGGACTTAGATTAACGTCACCGTCTCATTCGAAAAAGTAAAAACGGTAGGTTACGTTTCTCTAGGCGTTTTCATTCTAAAGAATCCCAAACACTTAGCAAAAATCCTCTCTCTCCATTCACCCATCCCCATGCAAACCCCCTTCGGTTGGGTTGTTTCTGTCCCCACTGTTGCTGCCAGCTCGTTGGCTTCCTAGCTGTCCGTCCCCAGACATACCCCTCGCCTTTTTATTGATCTATCCCCATGCAGAGCTGGCTATTTATCTGTAAAGTGCCTTTCACTGGGATTTCTAATCACTAACGCACGCGCGCATGTGTGGGTGTTTGCACCAATACACAGACTTGTTTAGGGTGTAGGACAGGGAGAAAAGCAGCATTTTCTTTCCTACTTAGCCCTATTCAATACACAAGAGGCCAAATTCATCCTTAGGGTGCAAGAAAAACCCGTGGAAGGAAGGAATTTGGAGCGTTAGGGTTAATGCTTCCTGGGTTGTTCAAATAACCCTCCGCTGCACTAATTTAGTTAGCAAACACAAGACAAGCTCCTGCAAAGCACATCAGTGGAACCACAACATTTTTGCTGCTGCTGACACTGCACATGCCAGTTTCACCCTCGTTTTTAAAGAAAAGTATAATTATCTGAAAGATCAGAGGAAGATCCGGAAGCAATGTAACAATTCCATGCCTACCTACGATTTACAGTCACCACTCTGCTGCGCCACTGGGCTATTCAGAACTTCTCAGCCAGAGTGGAGAGACCTCTCAGGACATCATGCACCCAACAGGAGACTCGCTGCTGTTAGCAGTACTGGGTACATGACCCACAGCTGAGCAGTTCTGATTCCCTCCAGAGAAGAGCACACACAAATCAGTCACCACAATACTAACCCATAAGAACATAGGAATGGCCGTATTGGGTCAGACCAAAGGTCCATCTAGCCCAGTAGCCTGTCTGCCAATAGTGGCCAGCACCAAGTGCCCCGGAGAGGGTGGACCGAAGACAATGATCAAGTGATTTGTCTCGTGCCATCCATCTCCAGCCTCTGACAAACAGAGGCCAGGGACACCATTCCTACCCCCTGGCTAATAGCCTTTTATGGACCTAACCTCCATGAATTTATCTAGCTTCTCTTTAAACTCTGTTATAGTTCTAGCCTTCACAGCCTCCTCTGGCGAGGAGTTCCACAGGTTGACCATGTGCTGTGTGAAGAAGAACTTTCGCTTATTAGTTTTAAACTTGCTACCCATTAATTTCATTTGGTGTCCTCTAGTCCTTATATTTAATGTAGCCATCTAAACAAGCTCCAAAACAGAAAGCTCATGTAGGTACATAGCTTAGAGTTTTAGAAAACCAGGACTCTGACTTTCAGAGAGAAACCATGCCTAGGGCTCAAGAGGTGTGTGTTCAGTTCCTATATGATCTGGGGCGAGTCACTTTATCTTTCTGGGCGTCGGTTCCCTCTCCTCCCCGTAAAATGGAGACAATGGTCTATGTTGTTGAAGCGGTCTGTCATCTACATTGGGGATGAGTTCTTCCAGCAGGGCCTGTCCCTTGCTACATGCCTGGGCAGGTCCCAGCAAAGCGGGGTTGTGGTCTCTGTGCACGGTTGAGTTACAAGAAGAGTTAGACTCTTAGGTGCCCAAATCACTTTTGGAAATGGGATGTAGGCTCCTAAGCCCCTTAGGTGCTTTTGAACGTTTCAGACCAGATCTGAGCACAGAGCCCTCGTTAGAAACCCCCTCCCACAGCAGCAGGGAGCGTGTACTGTGCGATCCACCCTGCACACCAGATCAGGTCTTGAACAGTCCAGAGACGGGGGGGCCGGTCGGTAGCCTAGACGCTCTGGGTTCAGTAGGAAGCCTGGCCCGGGGAGCAGCCCGTTCCGCACGAGCTTCCAAATGGCCGGGTGGAACCCGGGGCAGCCACACAGCTTTCCAGTGCCCTCCGCTGGCTCCCTGACTGGCCCACCTTCCCGCAGGCAGTCGGTGGCCGAGCCAGGAACTAACCGTAGTTCCTCGTCTTGACCCCGCTCCTCTTGTGGGGCTTGGAATAGGTTGCGAGTCCTGACTCCCAGACATGCTCTAACCACTAGACCCACCCATCCACCACGGGCTGGAAACCGCCAGCTCGCCTGACTTCCACTCACGAGCTCTGAGCACGAGGGGAGAGATGTTCAAATGCACAGAAGGCAATCAGGAGCTCCCGTCTCATCGAAAGTCGTCAGACACCAGACGCCCATTTGTGCCTTCCCTCCTTCTCCCAGATCCTTATTCCTTCCAGTCCTGGGAACAGAGCACAGAGACACCGAGAAGCGGCGCCTCCTCCCACTAGACTGCGCTCCCTTTTAGAGCGGAAAATAGAAAACAGATTTTTACTCCCACTCACATGCTCTGCCCATTAGACTCCACCGTCTCTCAGATCACACGGCAGAATGCTAGGACTGGAGGGGCCCTTGAGTCCAGTCCCCAGCCCTCACGGCCAGACCTAGCACCCTCTAGAACCACGCTCCAGTGCAAACGTGATGGGGGTTTCTAATTGCTCTTTGGTCAAGTGTGAATGCTGATGAGTGATCTGGTTTGCTTGCTAAACCGGGCTCAAGCTAATAATAGAAGTCTGAATACAGAGAAATGTAAATTTCTAGGAACACAGAGCGCAGGCCGTACTTAAAGAGGGGGTGACTCTAGGCAGGGCCTCTAGAAAGGATTGGGGGTCATGGATCAACAGCGGAGCATGGCTCCCAGTGCAGTGCTGCGGCCAGAAGCCCTAATGCCACCCTGGACAGTATAGACAGCAGGAGAACCTGGAGTAGGAGCAGAGAGGTTATTTTACCTCTGTTGTTGGTACCACCCCTGCTGAAATCCTGGGGCCAGTTCTGCTGCCCGCCATTCAAGAAGGAGGATGATAAATTGGAGAGGGATCAGAGAAGAGCCATGAGAATGATTAGAAGACTGAGAGTGACAGATTCTAGGGCAGGGCTGGGCAATAATTTCTGATGGGGGAACACTCCAAAATGTTGGTAAGTGGTCTAGAGCTGTACTTTTCTATAGAGAGGGTCTGGGGTCTGGGAGGGAGTTTGACCTGGAAAAGGGGGGTGCGGAGGGTTTGGGTGATGACTTGGGGCAGGGAGCTGGGGGGAGGGAGGGGCTGGGGTGCCAGAGGCAGGCAGTAGCCGAGTGGCGCTTACCTAGATGGTTCCCAGCTGGCAGCCCTGCAGGACTCTGCCAGTCAGCAGCCCCAGATTGCTCCAAATGGCTGGCTGCTCTCTGTGGCTCTCCAGGCGCTGAGGGAGTGGGGGAAACTTCATGTGCTGCCCCACGCCCAGCTAAATCTTTCATCTCCCATTGGCCAGTTTCTAGGAAGCATCCCCCTCCCACCAGCACCCGGAGCAGAGAGCCACAGGGAGCAGCCAGCTGCTTAAAGCAGTGTGCGGCTGCTCTGTGCCTGAGGGTCCCGGCAGCTCGTGGGCCAGCTCCAGGCCCCGGACCGTTTCTTGCCCACCCCTGCTCGAGGAGCTCGATCCGTTCAGCTTAACAACGAGAAGGTAACTTGGTTACCCTCTATTATCGCCATGGGAAACAAATAGTTAATCATGGGCTCTTCCGTCAAGCAGAGAAAGGTCTCGCATGTTCTGAGGGCTGGTCACTGGAAATAAGGGGCATAGTCTTAACCCTGACGATCAATAACCCCTGGAACAATTTACCAAGGCTCATGGTGGCTGCACCACTGCTCACTTTAAAATCAAGATTTTTTTTCAGACAGATCTGCCCTGGGAAGGGCTGGGGCGGAGGGAGGGGGGGGAGTTCTCTAGCCTGCGTCACGCAGAAGGACAGATGCGATGATCGCAAGTATCCCTCCTGGCTAGACTAGCAACACAGATCTGTCATGGAGGGCAATGCTCTTGGTGTCACACCGGGCTCGGGCCTCTTTCCTTTTTAATTGTGTGAATTTTGTGCTGCTGAGAGGTGCCAGATTTACATCCTGCAGGTTTAGGGACACGCTGTGTCTGACGGTCCCTCCCTCCTGAGCTGAGGCCCACCTCTCATGTCCCGGAGTCAGCTGGGAGTATGAAGGAGATACTTTATTCCGGCTGCTGGATACAGACAGAGCCTGTGGTTCTCTCTGGCTCCCCGCCTGTACTGCCTGGTGTCAGCACACAAGGCTTCCTAAGGAACAGACTGCTGGGCACGCTAGTGGGCGAGAGGCTATGTCAGCCAACACGGGGGCCTCAGAGGAACAACCCTGTGGTGGGTTGTAACCTTTCTACACCCAGAACTGACAGCCACCAAAGTGACAACTCCCCCAGCCACCAACCAGCCTTCCGGTGTCTGTCATCCCCAACCCCACCCGAGGCTGGAACCAACCCCCGAGAGGGCACAAGCAGACCCGCTTGACACAAACCGATTCCTAGACAGCCAGGCAGGTCTGCTCCCTTCCCCCATGTCAGCTGTAGGAACGCTGCCAGCCCCAGGAGAAAGGGTTGTGCATGCCAGCTCTCGGATCCCCTTCACGCAAGGTCTGGCGACGCGCTGACACTGCCGTAATTACAGCGTTGGGAGCTGCGACGCTGTAATTGATGGGGGCAGGCGCCACCAGTGTGTCAGCGCCTTTGAAGAAAGTTGTGTTTAAATGCAAGATAAAGGCAGTGGCCCCGGTTGCACTGGGACTGAGTCTCCATTTGCCCTTCCCCCGTGCAGTCAGGTACAGCAGGGCAAACGTGAGTGCCTGGGGCAGCTCACAACAGAGCTTCTGCACCAGAGCTTCTACTTCCTCCTGCTGTGGCTGCTTTCCATAGAAAACTCCTGCTAACACCTCGCTTTTATCTAGCACCGTTCCTCAGCCCAGCTCACAGTGCTTTGCAAAAGAGCACCGCCTCGTAGGGCCCATTTTACAGAGGAGGGAACTGAGGCCCAGCGAGGTGAAGTGGCTTGACCAGGGTCACCCGACAAGCCACTGGCAGAGCAGGAAAAGCCAATCCAGCTTTGCTGATTGCCTCCGCCAGGCCAATCTGCTTCTCTCAGCTGTGACTAGGGGAGCAATGTCTGCTCTTCTGGGTTTTTTTGTGGAAGAGCAGACACGCTCTTTTGGAAGCCCTGTCGTCTTCCTCCCACGAGGAAAAAGGGCTCTTCTGAAAGAGGAGGTTTTTTGGGAATTTGGCCCAGTGTAGACGGGCCAAATTTCGGAAAAGCCTCTTCCGACAAAACTACCGGGAAAAGGTCTGCAATTTGCAGAGCGCCGTATGCGCACCTTGTTCCGATAAAACCTTGTCGTCTCATGGAGAAGTCAGAACCACAGGCGTTCGAGGGGGACAGTCACCTACCGAGCTCTGTGAAGAGCCTTTTCTCGTTCCTAGATGGCAACGCCCGGAGGAACAGGGCATCGTTTTATAGATCGGGGGCTTGCCCATGGTCACACAGTGGAACATAAGTAGGGCGCTACCGAATTCACAGCCGTGCAAAACGCATCCTGGACCATGAAATCTGGAGTCCTCCCATGCAATCTGGCCTTTTGTGTGCTTTTACCTGTATTTCACAGATTTCATGGGGGAGACCAGCCTTTCTCAAGTTGGGGCTCCTGACCCAAACGCGGTTGCCAGGGGATCGCGAGGTTATTTTAGGAGGGTCACTGTGCTGCCACCCTTATTTCTGCACTGCCTTCAGAGCCGGGCAATGGGAACGTGGTGATTGTAATGGTGTCAGTCAGCGCTCCCTGTAAGCTGAGCACGTGGGCGGCCACCCAAAAGAGATTCAGATGCTGCCCAGCTGATTAGCAGAGTGCCCTCAGCTGGCAGCATGTGTTTCTATTGGTGGTGCACATCTACACATGCCTTGGTGCACAAAATAAAAATTATTCCACACATGGATGGAAAAAATTAGAGGGAACACTGGTGGCCTTATGCCCAGCTCTGAAGGTAGCACCCTGCCAGCAGCAGTGCAGAAGTAAGGGTGGTAATACCATACCCATGTCACCTTTATCTCTCTGCTGCTGCTGCTGACCTTATCTCTGCCTTCAGAGCTGGACTCCCAGCCAGCAGCCGCTGCTCTCCAGCTGCCCAGCTCTGAAGGCCATGCTGCTGCCAGCAGCTGCACAAGTGTAAGGGTAGCAGTGCCCCCTACAATAACCTTGTGACCCCCGCACAAGTTCCTTTTGGGTCAGGACCCCTACAATGACAACACCATGAAATTCCAGATTTAAATAGCCACAATCATGAAATTTACCGTTTTAAAAACCCTATGACTGTGAAATTGACCACAATGGACCGTGAATTTGGTAGGACCCTAAACAGAACCCAGATTTCATGCCTAGGCCATACTGCCTCCCATCTCTAGGGCCCATCTCCTTGAGCGTTGTTCCTCACAGGTGCACAAAGGAAACCTTGCTAGCTGGGAGCTACTCAGAAGAGAGGGACGTAAATCAAGCTAACGAGATTAACACAGGGCCTAGAGATTGTCCTGTTGCAGGCTGTCCCTCAGCGCTTTGTCTGGCTGAGTTTTAAGGACCACACTCCCACAGGGCCTTCTCAAGGTATCTGCCATTGCAGTCCTCCGCACCGCGCTAATCACCCAGGGGCAAGCTCAGCTCTCCCATTGCACCTGCAGCTAACCAGTCTGGATCCGGACGTGCTTGGAAATCCAACAGGCAGGGACTAAAAGAGGAGGCTATTTGAACGCTGGATCTCGTGTCTCTCACGGTGGGATGGCTCATCCCTCTCTTAGCGTCACAGCCCTGCATTCTGAGCTAGTGAGCGCCTGGAATTAAGGTCAGTCCTAGGCCTGAGAATTATTCCCAGCTCTGAGAGAGAAAAGGGAGCCTAGTGGTGAGGGCAGATGGAAGTCAGGACAACTGGGTTCTCGTCTGGAGATTGGTGGTCAGGGGGGGTTGACTAGGTCAATTGATTCTGTTTATCTTTCTGTGAAATGGGGAATTACGATTGCAAGGGGCGGGGTGAGACTTAGTGATTTAACGTTGCCAGCAGAGCGAGGGAAGGGATTCTGCCCCTTCATTCGGCAGAGGCGAGGCCACAGCTGGAGTGTGGCATCCAGTTCTGTCCCCCCCTCTTGCCCCATTACAGAAAGGACGTAGATGCATTGGAGACAATCCAGCGGAGGGCAACAAAAAGTATTCAGGGGCAGGAGCACCTGGCTTGCGAGGAGAGGCTGAGGGATTTGGGCTAATTTACGGAGGAGGAATGGGAGGGAGGGTTTGAGAGCAGCCTTCAACTCCCTGAAGGGAGGATCCACAGAGGATGGTGGTGACAGATGCCAGAACGAGGAGCAATGGTCTCAAGTTGCAGTGGGGGATAATAGGAAAAAACTCTTTCCCTAGGCGGGTGGGGAAGCGCTGGGATGGGCTCCCTAGGGAGGGGGTAGAATCTCCATCCCTAGATGTTTTTGAGACCCGGCTTCACAAAGCCCTGGCTGGGATGATTGAGTCGGGGTGGGTCTCTAGGCGCGCCCGAGGTCTCTACCAACCCTATGATTCTACGAACATTGGTGAAACTCGAGAACCTCTGGAGGAGGGTTACGACAGCTTTACTGGGGAGGCCATATTCCATCTTTGCAGAGAAATGGCCTTGCCCCTGACCTCCAGACTGAAACAGGCAGACGGTATTGACCCAGAACGGACTTTCCTGCCCTTAAGGATTCCAGAGAAGGGGAAGGAGGGACTGGGATCAGATAAGAACAGATCCTTGGTCTCCTCCAGACTCTGTCCTCTCCTCTCCCCCATCTTCTCCTTCGCAGCCGTAAACGTGCTCACAGTCCCCCATTCATTAGAACTGCCATATCCCACATCACTGGCAAATTCAGGGCCTCCCGGTCTCCCACCCCTCCTTCTTGCCTCCCTCAAGCATGTTCCCTTACAAAGCCAAGCTGACCACACTCCAGGCACATCTGACTCCTTGTCTGTGGGGTCCAACAGCACCCTGCAACGCAAGCTCCAGCTTGAAACTGTGGTAGAACAAGAGGGTGGACCCCACCTCCCCCCTCCTCCTCCTATAAATGAGGCTCAATCAGGGTCTTCCAGGCTGCAGGGTCCCAAAATGTCCCACAGACTAGGGGCCAGATTCTGGCCTCACTCATACCAGTGCAAATCTGGAGTGAGTCCTGTGCAGCCAATGGAGTTACTCCTCTTCTAGAATGGTGTTTCTGACATGCTTCTCTCGCGGCATTTTGCACTGCTGCAACTACACACCGAGTTCATTGCAGTTATTCCTGATTTACCCTGGGGTAAGGAAGGGCTTGCGGGTCAGATCCAGCTTTGGCTGTAGCTATAGGGGACCATCTCTGTGATCTCTCTGTGATTCTAAACCTTTCAGAGACAGGGCTTTTCGTCTTTTTGTTCTGTGTTTGCAGCGTGCCCATCATAGAATCCTAGCACACTAGAACTGGAGGGGACCTCGAGAGGTCATCGAGTCCCGTCCCCTGCCCTCACGGCAGGACCCAGTACCATGTAGATCTGTGTTTCTCAACCTTTTTTTATAAAGTACCCCCTTTAAAAAAATTATGAGGACCCCCAGTACATACAGTTTTCAGACACACAATCTTTTTTTCTACCACACATTTGTTTAAACAACTTAATTGTAGCCAGGTGGGTGATGACATTTTGGGGTGTAAAAAGTAGAAAAATAATAAAGCGCTGTAAAACTTAACACAAAAATTCAGTGTTCTCCAAATTTCAGTTGTGTTGCTGTATCCCCCAGACTTCTCTGGAGTACCCCTAAGGGTTGAGAAACACGGGTCTTGACCATCCCTGACAGGCATCTGTCCAACCTGCTCTTAAATCTCTCCAGTGACGAGAATTCCACAACCCCCCTAGGCAATTTATTCCAGTGCTTATCCTCATACTGGGACGCTGGTCCCTGGCTGAGACGCCTGTGTATTACCACAGTACAGGTAATATCATTAGTAATGATCATAGTAGATATTGATTACATGATAGATCATGAGGCTGGTTCTGACCTTACACCAGTTACGAGAGTTACTCCTGATTGACATGGGCATGACTGAGGTCAGAACGGGGCCTGGAAAACCTCCCCCGTTCACCGACTTGTCCCCCTTTCTGCCTGATCTTCCCAGGGAGCTGTGCCAAGTGGAGCTGACGGCAGAGGAGTCCCCTAGCTTAGAGTTCCTCCCCCTTTTCCTCCCCCACACCTGGCATTCAACCCTCTTTGCTCAGGGATAGTCTTTATCCCTGCCTCATAAACAGACTTCTGAAGAACCATGTGGTTTCCCACTTGACTGCAGGAATTTACCAGCTTGGATCAAAGATCAGGTAAATTTCCCCTTGATCTTCACTAGAAAGGCTGGTCCGATCCTCTGGTGGCTGGCATAAACCAGCATAGCTCCCGCAATGGACACCCTGCTGGGGATCAGTCCTTTTGTAGCCTTTTCCCATTTGACCAGTACGTTAAAAAGCCAACCCTCCGCCATGTCTCTCCCCCCTTGCATTCCAAAGCCACCTAAAGGCACTTCCCCAGACTTTCCTCCGGATTAGAAATATCAATTTAAACATACACAGCATGAGAGACACGCATCCTGCAATCTAGTAGCATGAGAACATAAGAACAAAAGAACATAGGAACAGCCAGACGGGGTCAGACCAAAGGTCCATCTAGCCCCATGTCCTGTCTGCCTAAAGGGAGTGAACAGAACAGGGAACCATGGAGTGACCCATTCCCAGCTTCAGACACACAGAGGCTAAGGACACCATCTGGAGCCATCCTGGCTAATAGCCATCGATGGACATGTCCTCCATGAATTTATCCCGTTCTTTTTTGATCCCTGTTAAAGTCCTGGCCTTCACAACATCCTCTGGCAAGGAGTTCCACAGGTTGATTGCCAGCTGCCTGAAGAAATCCTCCCTTTTGCTTGTTTTAAAGCTGCTGCCTGTTCATTCCCTTTGTGAGCCCTAGTTCTTGTGTTAGGGGAACAAGCCGATAACTTTTCCTTACTCACTTTCTCAGGCCTGTCATGATTTTCTAGACCTCTAGCCTAGCCCCCCTTCGTCTCCTTTTTTCCAAGCTGAAAAGCCCCTGTCTTTTTCATCTCTCCCCACATGGCTCCCTCCTTTCCAGCCCCTGGCCCGGCTCCTAGGGAGCTGATGGGCGAGGAGTCCGCTCTACCGTGAGCGCCACTTGGGAGGGGGAGGAAGGGGAAGGCTCTTTCCCCCAGCCCTGGGGGGACCTAACTCCTGCATCTTCCAGGCATCACAGCCCGGCTCTCCCCGCCGCCGCCCGGGGCTGCTGCAAAGAGGGGAGGGTCCGTGGTCTCCGGGCGGAGGCTGGGGCGAAGGAGGCGCCCGGCCAAGAGTCTGGAGCGATCGGGAGAGAAGCGGGAGCTTGTCCGAGCAGCTCCGACGCCCGCGAAGGGCTCCGACCGGGTTCAAGTGGCTCCGGAGCGGTGGGGGGAGGGGGCACGTTTCCCTGCGGACGGACAGACGGACGGGGACAGAGCCCCCTCCTCCCCCGCTACTCACAGGGCTCCGCTGGGGCTGTCAGTATCCGGGCTGGCCCCTCTCGCCTCGGTGCGTGGCCGGGCGGCTCTGCCGGACCCTTTCCCGGGGCATCGCCCGGTCCGTGCTGGGGGGGGTCCGCCCTTTTCGCACGGGCAGAGGGGAAAGTTAGCAAGCGGGGAGGGGCGGGGGGTAAAACCACCCGGGATCGTCGCGGGGCTTCCCGGAGAGGGGCCGAGGGCGAGTCCTGAGCTGCCTCCCTCCACCCCCAGCCCCCCCGAGACTCACCGCTGGCCGGAGGGCGCTGGATGCGGGGAGCCAGAGGTGCCATGCGGGGGGAGCGCCCCTGCCCGTGCTCCGTGCGGGGCAGGCCGGGGATGGAGCTGTCGCGCCTGGTCCGGTTCCAGGAGGTTATCTGGGGGCACCCCGACACTGCCTCGGCCCCGGCTCCTGCGCTCCCGCCCTCCCCGCCACATAGCTATAGACACAACACGCCCCGCCGGTATCTATACACCCAGCCCATACGCGGGCAGCCGGGAGGGGGGCGCTGGTGCCGGTGGAGGGGGTCAGCTCGGGGCAGATGGTGGGGCAGGATTGGCCGCTCGCGGAGCCGAGGGCTTTTCTCATTGGCCGCGGGCCCTGAAGGCTGCGATATTTTTTTTTAGAACATTCACTTCTTGGATATCTGGGGGGGGGGGGGGGGGGGGATTGCAGACAAGCTGCCAAGGAGCAGACTTTAACCCTCCGCTTGCCGGGCTGCGAGCGCCGCAAGGAGCCACCGAGGAGAGGAAAAGCCGAGGGATTTCTCCCCCTCCCTCTTGCCCCTTTCCGCCCCGGGGTGGGCGATTCTATTGCACCCTGGCCAGGGGTCCGCTCCCCCGCACCCGCCGGGCACCCTGCATTCGGGACCCGGCTCTGGAGGCTCCCTGGCCTGTCTCGCCAAGCCCCCAGGCCTGCCGGAGTTTGGATTCCAAACCGGGAAAAAGACCCTGATTTACACCAGCTCAGGATCTGGCTCTAGGAAGGTGGGGGCAGGCTGGGGTGGAACTAGAGGGCTGAAGAAAGTGTAATGGGGTGAAACGAGCAAGGAGGAATGGGGGGTGAATTGGGGAAAGAGGGGGAGAAGGAACTGAACAATTGGGTGGTGGAGCTGAAGGGGGAACCCCGTCCTTTGGGGGGTGTCAGGCACGGAGGGGGGACCCCATCCTTTGGGGGTGTCAGGCAGGGAGGGGGGAACCCTGTCCTTTGGGGGGTGTCAGGCAAAGAGGGGGGAACCCTGTCCTTTGGGAGGTGTCAGGCAGGGAGGGGGGAACCCTGTCCTTTGGGGGTGTCAGGCAGGGAGGGGGGAACCCTGTCCTTTGGGGGGTGTCAGGCAGGGAGGGGGGAACCCTGTCCTTTGGGGGTGTCAGGCAGGGAGGGGGGAACCCTGTCCTTTGGGGGGGTGTCAGGCAGGGAGGGGGGAACCCTGTCCTTTGGGAGGTGTCAGGCAGGGAGGGAGGGGACCACGATCCTTTGGGGGTGTCAGGCAGGGAGGGGGAACCCTGTCCTTTGGGGGGTGTCAGGCAGGGAGGGGGGAACCCTGTCCTTTGGGGGGTGTCAGGCAGGGAGGGGGGAACCCTGTCCTTTGGGGGTGTCAGGGAGGGAGGGGGGGGACCCCATCCTTTGGGAGGTGTCAGGCAGGGAGGGGGAACCCTGTCCTTTGGGGGTGTCAGGCAGGGAGGGGGGAACCCTGTCCTTTGGGAGGTGTCAGGCAGGGAGGGGGGAACCCTGTCCTTTGGGGGGTGTCAGGCAGGGAGGGGGGGGACCCCATCCTTTGGGAGGTGTCAGGCAGGGAGGGGGAACCCTGTCCTTTGGGGGTGTCAGGCAGGGAGGGGGGAACCCTGTCCTTTGGGAGGTGTCAGGCAGGGAGGGAGGGGACCACGATCCTTTGGGAGGTGTCAGGCAGGGAGGGGGAACCCTGTCCTTTGGGAGGTGTCAGGCAGGGAGGGAGGGGACCACGATCCTTTGGGAGGTGTCAGGCTAAGCTGGGCAAAGCCCCAGGGAAGAACAAGCAGCCCAGCCCGCCTTGGTCCAGAGATGGACTCTTGGGCTTGCAGATGACCATTAGGAAATTCCTGTCTGGAGCTTGCCCCCCTTCCAGCCCCGGCTTTGCCTGTCGTGCTGGGATCTGGTGCCACAGCCCGGCCCGGCTCCCGGCTCAGCGACAGTGACCGTGTGCATTGGGAACAGCTCCGCCAGCGTCCCCAGGCTTGCTGTCGGTTTACACGGCTCTCCTGGAGGCCACAGGCTGCCCTGCTCCCCTGCGGCTACTCCCGTAAAAACCAAGCTCCCTCGTGCACCAGGTGCCGCCAGTCGTGTAAAGAGAGGGGCAGTGTTCGTACGACTGTGCTGCCGAACCCAGGGCTGACGGCGCATCCTGCCCTGCCGTACCTGCTCCTGGCCTTGGGACAGCGGGCCGAGACTGGGCAAGAACACTAGGAAACGGACAACAGCAAATCATCTTCTACTGGCTGAATAGCAGAGTGTGTGTGTGTGTGAGTGTGTGAATGTGTGAGTGTGTGTGTGTGTGAGTGTGTGAATGTGAGTGTGAGTGTGTGTGTGTGAGTGTGTGTGTGTGAGAGAGTGTGTGTGTGAGTGTGTGTGTGTGAGAGAGAGTGTGAGTGTGTGTGTGAGTGTGAGAGAGTGTGTGTGAGTGTGTGTGTGTGTGTGAGTGTGTGTGTGTGTGGGGGGGGGTGTTTCCAGCTGCACCGTCTATTATTATGATTATATGGGTTGGGCCTCCTTGATCCAGCAGCCTCAGGACCAGACTGGTCCAGGATGAGGGATTTTGCTGGACCAGGGGAAGTCATTTCTGGCCCCTCTGCCCCCCCCCCCCAGGCTTCCTAGCTCCTCCAGGGCAGCCCAGCAGGGTCATGCGCTAGGTTTCCCGCCCTCGCAGCCCAGCTGAGCCACACGCTGCCCCCCGCTGCATTGCATCAGGCTCCCCAGGCCCCCCAACCCCCGCAGTGCATTGGGACTCTCTGATCCTGGAACATCTATGGTCCTGCCAGACGATGGATGTTGCTGGACCAGAGAGTTCCGGTCCATAGAGGTGCCACCTGTATTCAAACTGGATCACCAACGGTTTCTCGTGCATGTCGTGGCAGGGCACAGACAGTCCAGGCAGGCTGGGAAACCGCTGCGCCAGGTGCTGCAAACACGGTTCCTGTGCCCCACGGTTAGAAGGGTCAGGCTTTGCTTGGGCCTGAGCAGACACAAGCCAGGGGCCTGACCCTCCCTCGCCCGGAGGACACGGCTCAGCCCACTTTGCACGGGCGTGATGGGCAGTGTGGCCCGTAGCCGATCCCTGGAGGAAAGCGTGGTGTGGTGAAAGGAAGGGAAGGAGAGGCGCAGGGGGCGGGGCAAGAGGGGATATCTAGCAGCGATAATGAAGGCAGCTGTTTGGTGTGTATGGCACGGGACGGGCTCCAACAGAATCCTCACTTGTTTATAGAAATCCACCCCCTCCCCTGCCTCCAAATCTCCCTTGGATCTGCACATTAGTCCATGCGTCTCTAATTATTTGCTGCCTAACGACCCACCTCCTGGTCTCCAGGGCCAGCAAGACAGAGTAAATAATAATAATTACGCCCTTTCCAGGCGGTTAATGCCCCCACCCGAAGTTCTGTCTCGCCCTCTTATTTCCTGCTCAGGTCTCCTGAGACACAAGGGCCAGAGCAGACTTGGGATCTTACCAGCTACCAGGGGCTGGTGGCTACTGGGACTTCCTGGCAAGCCAGACAGCCTGCCTCCGTCCCACCGGAGCGCAGCAATGGGACAGGCTCAAACCAGGTTAACTCTTGCCAGGGAAGCTCAAGGCCCTGCCAGGAGCAGGCCAGGTGGCTCTCTCTCCTGAGTCAGTGCAGCCCGAAAGCCTCCACAAGGAATTAGGGCTGTGGGTGCCAGGAGCATTGTGAGAAGGGGTGCTCGCTCCTGGGGGGAGTGCTGACAGTAATGCTGGGGGGGGGGGCACTGGGAGCCCCAGGGCCCAAGCTGTGACATGACTTATTGTTTGTCTACCAGGCAGAAGGTGTAGGGCAAAGGTCCCAGGACGACGTTACTTCTCGGCTCTGTGCCTTTGCCCCTTCGAAGTGGGGAGAAACCAGCTATCGGGGCGTCGGGCTACCTTGATTTAGCGCCCCAGGAAGCACTGGGGAGGACTTACTTTGAATGGCCCGGGGGAGGGGCTATTTCGAAACCGCAGCAGTGGGGTGTCCGCACGACCGCTATTCCGAATAGCTACTTCGGAAGAGGCACTATTCCTCGGGGAATGAGGTTTGCAAACGCCGAAATAAGCTGCCCGTTTTCTCGAAGTTCTTTCGAAATCACAGGCTCGCTGTGTAGACGCTTGCGCGGTTATTTAGTGCTGCTGTGCAGACCGACCCTGAGAGGGAACATCAGCGCGGTCAGCCTGGCTCTGACCACAGGTCTGTCTAGCCCAGGGTCCTGTCTCCGGTGCCAGGTGCCCCAGAGGGAGGGAACAGAGCAGGCCACGCTCCATTCTAAGGGAACCCAGGACGGAAGAAACTTCATGAGATTAGCTTGCGAGATTCCTGCCATCTTGAGTCCCCCGGGCTCATGCAGCGCAACCAAGACCCCACGATTCCTGCCCCCGCTCCAACCCCTAGAGCCTCCGCTTCTCCCGAAGCTGGGAACAGAGCCCACGCATCCAGGACGCTCCCTGAACCCAACCAGGGGGAGGGGTTTTGAGTGGAGCTTTACCTAGCTGGGATAGTCAATAGGAACAGGCAGGAAATATTTCCCATCAGCGAGGACTAGGGGGTGAGCATTCTGCTGCTTGGGACATGGATTCTCTCAGAACCCCAGCTGGTGGCTGCCTAGTCTCTAGGCTCTCCTGGGAATATAGAGCACGGGAATAGGTCCTGTAGTTAGTCCTGTCTGCGGCCTTGGCCAAGTCGCTTCCCCGTCCACGCCTCGCTTTGCTCTTCCTGTGCTCCCCTGACATTAAGCCTTTCAGGGCAGGGACCGTCTCTCTCTGTGTACAGCGCCTGGCGCAGCGGGGCACTAACCGCACCAGGCCTTTGCTGGCTTTTCTATGGTTGTGTTTAAACCCCAAGCAAATCCCTCCTGAAGGCTCAGCTCTGGTCTCTCCCTCTTAGACCTGTGTGCTGTGGATTACTCTGCCCCCCCCCCTCCGCATCCCCATCCCCGAAAATGCCACTGGACCAAATACCAGGACCCCTTGGGTGCAACCCACAATTTCACAGCCACGCTTGTCCTGCCCAACACTGCCCCCTGCTGGGTGTATACTCCTGACAGCTCCCAGATGTCTCCCCGTGGACTCTGTGTCAGCCTTCGCACCCCACGGCTGGCCACCAAGCCAGCCCAGACTCAGGAGCCCCCGAGAGCAGCAGAAACACCGGATCATAAAATTGTAGTTTGTCAAGAGCTTGTAGTCCCTTCCTGAGGTCAGGCCACGAATCCCACAGTCCTGATCCCCTGCCCCTACCCCAGCACCAGGCCGGCTGCCTCCTTTTCAGGGCTAGGCTGGAAATGCATTTCAGCTGAATGCTGAATTTGATGCGCCAGTGAACATCTGGGACACCGGTGCTTTGGTCCAGTAAGCCTGGCATTAAAGAACAGGAGCCCCCCGGGGGATGGATGGAAAGTTTTAGCAGCAGGCAGTTTTTCTGGAGTTGTGATTTATTTCCTATTACCAAAGAACAGCACAGATGCCGTCGGTCATCTGGACAGTGCTAGCACGGAGCTGCTTGGAGTGACTGGTCGCTTGCAGGGGAATAATGGGCACCCTCAATTCTGTCCGAAGCTTTGCGAGGGAGTGTTGCCTAGCAGCTAGAGCGAAGGACGGGGATTCCAGCCTCCTTCTCTTCCTAGCTTCAAGTGAGAGTGGGACCCAGCCCCTAAAGAAAGGGACATGTCTCAGTGTTAGTCTGTATCTGCCAAAACAACGAGGTGTCCAGTGACACCCTAGAGACTCACAGATGTGTCAGGGCATCCGCTTTCGTGGGCAAAACGCCCTTCGTCAGCGGCATGGGGTGGAAATTGACGCATGCGCTCCGTGCCTCTGATGAAGTGGTGCTCACCTGCGAAAGCCGATGCCCAAGTTAATCCGCTTTGTCTCTGAGGTGCCACCGGGCTCCTCGTTGTTTCTAAAGAAAATGAGTCGACATCAGGTTCGAGGGCAGCGGTCAGAGGAGAGGAGTTCTGGATTCTTTGGTTTACATCTGCGGCACAGGACGCTGAAAGCCAGGGCTCTGTTTTTAGCTGTTGGTAAGGGAATGATTAGTGCAGGGAAGTGGGGATCAGGGCTCCTGGGTTCTGGGCCTGGTTTGGTTTATTTTTGGACACCCCTGGATGCGCCCTGGTGTTAATTCATTGCTGGGTGCCGCAGCTTCCCCAGGTGTAAGATCGAGGCTACCACTGACTCTGAGAGCGATAAGGCTGCATTTAGCTCACGCCCGTTGACCTTTGTGATCTTGTGTGGAAGTGGCTAAGGAAGATGAAACTTCCTTGCTGTACCCTAACCTCAGAGGCAGAGGGGGGCGTGGCCGGGGGAGAGCAATGCTAGATAGGACTGGCAGACGTTTTAACCCAGTAACAGCCCCTCCATCTCTGACATGCACGGTGTGGTTAGCCTCGAGAAAACTCAGAACCTGCACACAGCCTGACCAAAGCCCTGGACCACGCCGGCTGCGATGAGCAGCAGTTAAACCGACAGCGCCTCTCCCTTGTGTCTCCTAACCACAGTGCCAAGCCGCTGCTTGGACCAGGGGAGGGAGGCTTCTCCCGTGTGTGTCTTAGTTCGAGGGGGCACCAATCACCTTCAAAAGGGGCGTTTGGTCCCCGGCCACAGAAGCTTGGGGTTTAAAGGCTGTTAAAGAATCGGTGCAAATGGCAGCTTCCCCCCCACTCCGAGGCTGCTGGGTTTGTGAGTGGGAAATCCTCAGACCGCCCAGATGGCTGGAAGCAAGCTGGCCAGGGCTCGTGGAGTTGGGCTGTACAGAGCCAGCGTGCCATGACTTTGCCTTTGCCCAATCTGTTTTACACAGAGGATGCTTAGATGCCAGGGTTATGGGTAGCGATACAAGGCCAAAGACAGACAGACAGACCAACAGATAGCTAGATCGACATTTTTCCCAGCCTCAGTCAAGACAAAACGTTAAAACCTCAAACATATTTGTGACCTGACGAACCAGAAAACAAACAAACGGCCGAACAAATCAACGCGGGTCAATTCAAATCTCTTTGTTTCAATATTTTCTAAACGTTTTGTTCGATTTTGACTTTTGTGTTTCAAACTTCTTTTGTCTCCATGTGTTCTGGGTGTCCTGCCCTGTGGCAGGACTTCAGGAGCAATCCCGACCCATTCAAGCAGGTCACGCGTCATGAGGAGTGTCGCACGTCGCTAACGTATGTGCTTGTAAGGAGGATATGTGTATGCAGCTTGTATATGACTTTGTGTGTGTGTGCAGCTAATATGTGTGTGTATAAGGGAGATAGAGAGAGAGAGTGTGTGTGTGTGTGTGTGTGTGTGTGTGTGTGTGTGTGTGTGTGTGTTGAAAATGTGTGCAAATGGAAGGTGCATATCGCAGGGAGGGTAAAATGCATTTAATTAACCACTCCAAATGTTAGCAGTTATGCGTGGGCGGCAGTGGGGGTGGGGAGGCAGCTCTCCACGTGTACTGAAACCCTGCGTGTACCTCTGAGCTCCTCAGTGAACCGCGTACGTGGTTACACTTTTACATCCCAGGTACCTGGATTGGGCAGATGTATCTGTATTGTGGGGGGGGGTACGATGCGTGTGCAATCGAGTAAGGGAGGGAGTGCACGTGTCTGGACTACGTGACTCCCCCGTGCATAGAGCTAACGCCTGTGCACCTGTGGACGTGTAAGGAGAGTATGTGTGCATCGCCTGAGCGCGTGTGGGCTCACGAGGGAGTGTGCGTGTGAGCAGGTTGTGGGACTGGCTATAGAGCTGGGCTGGCAGAAGAAGGGGCCCCCCAGCTGCAGCAGAGAGTTCTGGCATCCGGATGCCGAGGCTCCATGTGGTTAGCGCCACACCTGGGACCCCCCCATTCCGCCGTGCAGGTGCAGCAGTCCTGTCTGCAGTATGGGTGTCAGCCAGCACTGGGGCTGTCTCTTAAAGGCGACAGGGGTGTCTTCCGGGCAGACTAGGTCCCCTGCTCCCTGGAAAAAGCCTGCAGGTTGTGTGAAGAGTCCCGTGACTCACACAGGAGCTGCACACACGCATCGAAGCAACGCAGGGCTGGAAGGGACCCTCACAGGCCGTCTCGTCCGGTGCCCCGCCCTGCAGCAGGACTCCAAGAGCAATCGCAACCGATGCCAACAGGGCCGACCAGTTCTTACACCCTCCAGTGAGGGCGATTCCCCAGCGTCCCTGGTTGCGGCGCCAAGCAAGCGGCATTTCGGGCCACGTGCTCTGAGCGAGTGACCATGATTTAGCACCGAGGGGGGTGAGGACCAAGTCCAGGGTCTGGACAATAGTCTTGAATTGGGCCTAAGAGATGTCGAGGCGAGTGTCTGTGCAGTCCGGTGCTCGGCACAGCGCGCCTGGCTGCCTAGCTCGGCCCTGGGGACGGCCTGTGACTCTGAGGAGTGGAAGGCAGGGGCCTGTGTCCTCTCCCAGGTCTTGTTGATAAGAGTCTTTGCAACCCGGACCGTGGCATTTCTCCCCGCATGCATGAGACGCTTCCTCTCTCCGGGGCCAGCGATTCGAGAGGGTGGCGATCGGGTAGGACACCAGCTGATTTCACCAGATTCAAGAGGGGGCAATCTCACAATATCAGCTCCACTCTCTGTGATTCCAGATGGCAGAAATCTGGCATGATATTAACTAATCGCATAGGAGATGTTAATAACGCAGAAGTTACACACTCTTGTTAATAATGAAGTCATGTTAATGCAGGAGCTGCACACTCATGCTAATAACACAGGAGTTGTACACATTAATAACGCAGGAGTCACACACACGTAAATAACACAGTCATGTTAATAACACAGGAGTTGCACACACATGTTAATAACACAGTCATGTTAATAACGCAGGAGTCACAGATGTCAATAAGGCAGGAGTTGCACACATGTTAATAACACAGTCATGTTAATATAACACAGGAGTTGCACACACATGTTAATAGCACAGTCATGTTAATATAACACAGGAGTTGCACACACATGTTAATAACACAGTCATGTTAATAACGCAGGAGTCACAGATGTCAATAAGGCAGGAGTTGCACACATGTTAATAACACAGTCATGTTAATATAACACAGGAGTTGCACACACATGTTAATAGCAAAGTCATGTTAATATAACACAGGAGTCACACACACATGTAAATAACACAGTCATGTTAATATAACACAGGAGTTGCACACACATGTTAATAGCACAGTCATGTTAATATAACACAGGAGTTGCACACACATGTTAATAGCACAGTCATGTTAATATAACACAGGAGTTGCACACACATGTTAATAACACAGTCATGTTAATATAACACAGGAGTTGCGCACACATGTTAATAGCACAGTCACGTTACTAACGCAGGAGTTTTCCATCTTGGCGCAGAAAGAGCACAGACATTTTCTGCACCCTTGACTCTGAAGCTGTGTTCTCATTCGATCTTGTGCCCAATATCGCCAACGCTAAGCATTCAAAATCATGAGCCGGGCCACAAAAAATAACAAGACAAAATTAAACAAGAGATTTTTTTGGAAAAAACATATATTTTGTATTCTTTTCATTTGCCTTCTGTTTTTTTTAGTCTGTAGATTACATGCAGGTCCCTGATTTCAAGCTTTTCTCTGCAGCCATAAGTGCTAGAAACGTACTTTTTAACGTAAATTAAATAAAAGGTGAAAGTCTGACTTAGGCCAGCGCTACCCTACGGGAGAGGTTTGACTTAAGATATGCGAATAACGTGATGTACCTTCTATTGCGTTTGGGTCGACGGGAGAAACTCTCCCATTGACTTCCCTTACTCCTCGTGACCCAGTGGAGTACCAGGGTCGACGGGGACTGCGGTCGTTTGAGAAGGTCCTTACTAGACCCCAGAAGATTGCTCTCATGTAAACAAGCCCTTAGCCACCTGCCCTCAGGACTTGCGCTTTAAAGAGAGACACCAAATATGGGGTAGGAGCTATTTTTGGTTTTGGATCTGTACAGCACCTGGTCTAGGACAGGGGTTTCTTGGTGCTACCGTAGTTCTCCTAGTAAACAGTGTACTGACCTCCCCCTTGGTCAAGCGCATTGAGATCGGCTGTGTGAATCAGCAGGACTGTTAGTTCTGGATTCTCCCACTTGATACCGTATTTATATCATGACTGGACCCGTAGGCACTCGCATGGCACTGGCTGGCTGGACGTGTGTGTGACAACTGTTCCTGGAGTTTGTGTAGTGCCCCCTGCACAGGTGATCCGTGAGGACCAAATCTTGGACTTCCAGATCAATGTTCCCTTTAATTGTTTTCATCCACGTGCAGAATACATTGTCTGACGTGCACCGGAGCAGTGTCCCCATACGCTGGGCGCTTGTGCGACCCCCTCAGGAGAGACTCCAATGCCGTCCAGCTGATTAGCAGAGCGCCCACAGCGGGGTTTTTGTGTCTCCTAGTGGTGCACTTTCTCACATGCCTCAGTGCACATAAAATTATTCTGCACACGGATGAAAAAAATCCACACATGAATGGGAAAATTAGAGGGGACACTGCCCACCACAATGGGATCCTGACCCAGGACTGCAGTGCTAGATATGTGTAATAAATAATGTACAGCCCGTAGCATAGTTCATGACTGCGGCTACCAGGCGCCACACTATTATACACAATAATAATGACACTGACACCATCCACAGTGTACAACCTTTAGCGGAGCCAGGAGGGAGAATCAGCAGCCCCGTGGCTGAGCTGTGCTTCGGTATGTTAGAAACAAGCCTTCTCTCCAGGCTGCCGTGTCCCGCGGGCAGGAAACCGTTAGCCTGTGGTCAGGGCAGAGGAGAGCGAGATGGAACGCGATCGATAAAGAGGCAGCACGGGGCCCATTCGCACACGGGGATGGGCCGAGCAAAGCGCTGCCACGACGGTTCAGAGCTGGGGACTTAACCACCTCCGCTCCGGCTGATCGGAAGAAGATTGTCAATGGGAGCCAAGTTCCTCACGCGTCACCGAGTTGAGGTATTTTTACACGGATGGAAGGCGCCAGGTCGAGACGAAAGGACTCTGCTTATCATCAGAACAGACACAGGCTGGCAGCGGAAGTTTATAAACCCCCTCCCCTGACACACACACACACACACACACACACACACACATACACACACACACACACAGAGTTCCATCAAATCTAGGGCCCCTCTCCAAGTCATCAGCTACTGCAAGAGCAGGTTTTTAGGAATAATATTTTCACGCTGGGAAAATGTACCAGAGGCTGCAGGCCTCTGTTTACCCACAGGGCTGGGGCCACATGCTGGCTGGGACCCCCCAACCTTCGAGTGGCTTGTCCATTTAAAGCAGGGTTGGGGAACCTGCGGCCCCCACTTGCCTAGGCGGGAAAGCACTAGAATAAATTGCCTAGGGAGGCTGTGGAATCATAGCCTAGATTGGAAGAGACCTAGAGAGGTCACCAAGTCCATTCCCCTGCCCTCACGGCAGGACCAAGCACGGTGTAGATCACCCCTGACAGGCGTCTGTCTAACTTGCTCTTAAATATCTCCAGTGATGAAGATTCCACAACCTCCTAGGCTATTTAGTCCCATGTTTAACCGCCCTGACAGGAAGTTTTTCCTAATGTCCAACCTAAACCTCCCTTCCTGCAGTTTAAGCCCTTTGCTTCTCGTCCCGTCCTCAGAGGCCAAGGGGAACAAGTTTCCCCCTCCTCCTTGTGACGCCCTTTTAGATACTTGAAAACCACGATCATGTGCCCCCTCGGTCTTCTCCTTTCCAAACTAACCAAGCCCAGTTCCTTCAGCCTTGCCTCCTAGCTCATGTTCTCTAGACCTTTCATCACTCTTGTTGCTCTTCTCTGGGACTATGTCTAAACTGCTCCTGCTTTGTGCAAAAAATATGCAAATGAGGCAAAGTGTGGAATATTGCAGCGCCTCGTTTGCGTAATTAATTAGGCTCCGTTTTTGCACAAGCGGCTTTTGCTCCAAAAGGAGCTGTCTACACGGCTCCCTTTTGCGCAAAACCCCCCGCTTGCGCAAGAACCGTTCTTCCTGAAAAAAATGCGGAAGAATGGCTCTTGCGCAAGAGGGGTTTTTGTGCAAAAACAGAGCCTCATTAATTATGCAAATGAGGCGCAGCAATATTCCACGCATCACCTCATTTGCATACTTTTTGCCCCAAATGGGCTCAGTATAGACATAGCCTGGACTTTCTCCAATTTCTCTATATCTTTCCTGAAATGTGGCGCCCAGAACTGGACACAATACTCCAGGGCTACATCTACACTGGCATGATTTTCCGGAAATGCTTTTAACGGAAAACTTTTCCGTTAAAAGCATTTTCGGAAAAGCACGTCTAGATTGGCAGGACGCTTTTCTGCAAAAGCACTTTTTGCGGAAAAGCGTCCGTGGCCAATCTAGACGCGCTTTTCCGCAAAAAAACCCCAATGGCCATTTTCGCGATCGGGGCTTTTTTGCGGAAAACAAATCTCTGCTGTCTACACTGGCCCTTTTGCGCAAAAGTTTTTCGGAAAAAGACTTTTGCCCGAACGGGAGCAGCACAGTATTTCCGCAAAAACATTGACAATCTTACATGAGATCGTCAGTGCTTTTGCGGAAATTCAAGCGGCCAGTGTAGACAGCTGGCAAGTTTTTCCGGAAAAGCAGCTGATTTTCTGGAAAACCTGGCCAGTCTAGACACAGCCCAGGTGAGGCCTAATCAGCGCAGAGCAGAGCAGGAGAACGAATCCTTGTGTCTTGCTCACAACACTCCTGTTCATGCAGCCCAGAATCAGGTTTGCTTTTTTTACAACAGCGTCCCACTGTTTGACTCATGTTTAGCTTGTGGGTCACTGTGACCCCTAAATCCATTTCAGCAGGACGCCTTCCTAGGCAGTCACTTCCCGTCTGTGTGTGCGACATGGACTGGTCCTTCCTAAGCGGAGCACTTTGCATTGGTCCTTATTCAACTTCATCCTGTTGACCTCAGACGTTTCTCCAGTTTGTGCAGATCATTTTCAATGTTGAGCCACCCTCCAAAGCAGTCGCAACTGCTCCCGGCTTGGGACCGTCTGCAAACTTAATAAGCGTCCTCTCTATGCCAATAGCGAAATCCTTGATGAAGCTATTGAACAGAACCGGTCCCAAGACAGACCCCTGCGGAGCCCCCTGGTCTGCCCGTCCAGCACGACTGGACAACGCCTCTCTGAGACGGGTCACCCAGCCAGCTCTGCACCCGCCTCCCAGCAGCCCCATCTCCGGGGCATTGCCCGGGTCTATTGACGGGAAGGTCACGGGGCCTTAAATGGAATCTCGCTCTCTGCGATACGGAAGAGCAGGTTGGACAGACGCCTCGGGGATGGTCGAGCCGGTGCCTGGCCCTGCCGCAAGGGCAGGGGACGGGACTTGACCCCTCGAGGTCCCTGCCGGTTCTGTGCTTCTGGGATTCTAGCTGGGCTCTGCCCCCGGCCCTGTTCTCTGCGATGTCCGGCTGCCCCCCAGTGGCGATCGTTGGAACAGGCCGTGCAGGGCCCAGGGCGTGGCTGTGCGGACTGCAGCCGGCGAGGGGATGAGCTAACGCAGGCTATAGGGCTTCTCTGCCCCCTCCATTCCACCCCTTCCCCCACCCCCTCCACTCCACCCCTCCCCCCACACCCCCCATTCCACCCCTTCCCCCTGCCCCCTCCATTCTACCCCTTCCCCCCACCCTCCTCCATTCCACCCCTCCCCCCACGCCCCCATTCCACCCCTGCCTCTTCCCCCCATTCCACCCCTTCCCCCCACCCTCCTCCATTCCACCCCTGCCCCCACACACCCCATTCCACCCCTGCCTCCCCCCCATTCCACCCCTTCCCCCACCCCCTCCATTCCACCCCTCCCCCCACACCCCCCATTCCACCCCTGCCTCTTCCCCCCATTCCACCCCTTCCCCCTGCCCCCTCCATTCCACCCCTTCCCCCCACCCTCCTCCATTCCACCCCTTCCCCCCACCCCCTCGATTCCACCCCTTCCCCCTGCCCCCTCCATTCTACCCCTTCCCCCCACCCTCCTCGATTCCACCCCTTCCCCCTGCCCCCTCCATTCCACCCCTTTCCCCCACCCTCCTCCATTCCACCCCACCTCCTGCCCCCCTCCATTCCACCCCTGCCCCCTCCATTCCACCCCTTCCCCCCACCCCCTCCATTCCACCCCTTCCCCCCACCCTCCTCCATTCCACCCCTTCCCCCTGCCCCCTCCATTCCACCCCTGCCCCCTCCATTCCACCCCTGCCCCCTCCATTCCACCCCTTCCCCCACCCCCTCCATTCCACCCCTTCCCCTTGCCTCCCTCCATACCACCCCTGCCTCTTCCCCTCCATTCCACCCCTTCCCCCCACCTCCTCCATTCCATCCCTTCCCCCTGCCTCCCTCCATTCCATCCCTTCCCCCCACCTCCTCCATTCCACCCCACCTCCTGCCCCCCTCCATTCCACCCTGTGATAGGGCGCTTGCCCTGCGCTGGCCCTTTAAGGGCAGCACCCCAACCCCGAGCAAGGGCTGCGAGCGAAGCCCTGCTGAGGCAGTTCTGGCTAATGAGGGCCCAGGGGGCTGTAGAAAGAAGGGCTCCTGCAGGGCAAGGAGGAAGCTCCCACTGATGCTGGCTAGGAAGCCGTATGGCCCTGGCTGTCTGGGAAGCAGGAGGCTTCCTGGAGGTAGAGCAGTGCTGGCTGGCTGGCAGGCAGGGCTGGGGAGGCTCTGGCCAAGCAAGCTCCCAGGCTGCAAGGGGCGGCTGTGGTAGGCGGGGGCAATAGGGCCACACCCCTTTGCCAGTGATGAGTGGCCATTCCAGATGGCAGTTTGCCCTGAGGCAGGGGCTAGATGAAGACTAGTATCTTAGCGCCTCATGGTCTTACTCTTAACGGGTCTGGCAGGTGAGAGGCCTGCAGCTAATCTTGTGGAAACCGGTGGAACTCCTGGCTGCAGGACTGGGCAAGACACGGCAGGTGGCGAGGACAAGGGATACAGACAATGGCCTCCTGTTGTCCCCATGTGGCCTCGGGCAAACCACGTCTCCTCTCCGTGCCTCCATTTCCTTGCCTGTAGAATGGGGCTAGTGCTGCCCTCTCTCCTGGCGGGCTGCTGACATTTCATTCGGGGATCTCTGCAAGAGGCTTGTGATCTGAAGATGGTAAATAAAGGCAGAGAACACCAGGCCCCATTCCCCGTTGTGCTTGGCTGGGGCCAGACTGGGCAGAAAGGGGAAGGACCCCTCTGAGTTCACCCACTGAATAAGCTCGGCTCGGCTGTTCGCAGTAGTTCGGGCAGACGTCCAGGCGACGGCCGTGCTCCGCTCGGCTGCTTGGGCTTTCTTCCCCTTGATGTGGTTTGACCGCTGGGCTTGTCGGGCTGCAGCTGGGGGGGGTCTCCTGCAAACCAGCCACTTGTGGCACTGAAGTGAGACGTCCTTTCCTGTGACCTGCACCAGATGGTGCCGCTTCTCCGTCGCTCCTACCGGAGGGATGAAATAGTCAGTGTCAGCGGACCGGCACCGGGGCGCCTGTGTCACTCCTGCCTGAGATGTCCCCGAGGGGTAGCCCTGTTTTACCTTTGTGTCTGGAAAAACATAAGAACGAACACACGGGGTCAGACCAAAGGCCCATCTAGCCCACGAAGCTCAGTGTCCTGGCTGCCGACAGCACCCAGTGCCAGGTGCCCCAAGGGACTGAACAGAACCGGGAATCATCAAGTGATCCCTCCCCTGCCGCCCATTCCCAGCTTCTGGCAAACAAAGGCCAGGGACACCTTTCCCTGCCCAGCCTGGCCAATAGCCATTGATGGACCTGGCCTCCATGAATTTATCTAGCTCTTTTTTGAACCCTCTTAAAGTCTTGGCCTTCACAATCTCCTCTAGCAAGGAGTTCCACAGGTTGACTGTGGCGTCAACAGCCAGGAGTCCTGTGGCACCTTAGAGACTAACAGATTTATTAGGGCATCAGCTTTCGTGGGTATAAGGCAGTGGTCCCCAACGCGGTGCCCGGGGGCGCCATGGCGCCCGCCGGGGCATTCGTGGGCGCCCGCCGACAACCTGGGCCGGCCCCGCCCCCGGCACACGGGAGGCGCCGGCCCCAGGCGTGCGACACACACTGGCGCTGGGTGCGCGGCGCTTGGGCGGCCTCAGTCCCGGGGCACATGCGGGCGCTTGGATGCGCGGTGTTGGAGCGGCACCGGTGCCGGCCCCAGGCGCGTGGCTCGGGCGGCAGCGTCGGCCCCGGGCCCACGGCACAAGGCGCTCGGGCGGTCCCAGCCCCGGCCCTAGGGCACACGCCGGCGCCCGGTGCAAGGGCATCCCAGTCCCCTGGTGTGGCCCTGGACGAGCGGCCCCGCCCCCGGGCGCCCAGCGCGTGAGTGGCCCCCACCTCCCGGGCGCCCGGGAGCCTCTAAAGGTTGGGGACCACTGAAGGTGACCTAGGAGTCCTCGCTGTTCTCCTTCCTGGAGGGGAAAGGGGTGGTTCAGACCTCCCCCGGCTATCTGTCCAGGCTCTCTGCAGACTCAGGCACACGCTGCTTCCACTGGAGTCACATTTCTGAGGATTTCTTCACAATCATGACGGCGAGAGAGGGTTTGGTTTTTTACACAACCACTGAGATATTGAGGAGCAAAGGGGCTGATTGAAAGAGGAGCCGGAACTGCATGTGACCATGGATCAGCTAAATCCAACCCTCGGCCCGCCACCCTTTCTTGGCATTTTCCTTTTGCATGCAGGGTGCCTACAGCTGAGGATCCCGTGTTTTGAATCACTGAGCTCTGCTCTTTGCAGCCCCCCGCTGGCCAGAGAGATCCAGCGACGGCGAGGCAGGTTATGTCGAACGGTTCCAGCAGGGGGCAGGACATGCCAGGGACAGAGACAGCCTACTGAATATCTCCCGTGTCACCGTGTGCTTATGTAATGATAGCACCAGCACCCCTCGAAGCACAGGCGTGCGGGCTGTTCCCTCCCTCTCAGCAATGGGGAAACCGAGGCACAGAAGAGGAAAACAACTTGCCCCCCTCCCCGTCCTAAATCAGCATGCTGCCTCTCTATAGACCCCCCCCCCAGACATACCGCTAAAAGGCTCTGGTGGGGGTGTGGTTTGAAGTATCGGAGAGATGAACGTCTATCCAATATTAGGCTGTTTCATAACCACTGTTACTACCTGGGTTGGGCCCTGAACTGAAGCCCCAGGACGGAATAAACACAAATGTGGGGAAACTTCTGAGCCTCTTCCCCACGTCACAGCTCCCCTGGGCTCTGGACTGGGCCAGCCCCCCAAATCCCAAACAACCGTGCGCCTCGGGGGAAGCGGAGACCTGGACCCGGAACTTGCTGGCTCACTTAATAGTCCTGATCGACAATAAGGCAGGGCAGAAAGAAGAAGGAAACTGGAACAAATGAGCGATGTGGAAAATGGATGATCTCAGAGGCAGCAGGGCAAATCTGGAGTCACTCTGCGGAAGCTCATGCAGTCGCTGTAGATTTACACCAGCCTCGTAGTCATCAGAATCTGACTCAGGCTTTTGGTCTGTTTATTACAGGCCCCTTGCTCAACATGGGGAATTTGGCCACCTGTGGAGGGGCCAGACGATGGCTACTTAAGACCTAGTCGGTGTGTGGCCCCGGCGCTGCTCTTTGCACAGAGATGGATTTCACTCTCTGCTGAGCAAGAATGCACGCAAGAAGCCTGATTCGTGAAAGGGGGCACCTGTGTGCGTGTATTCAGGAGGCCGGACATGAGCAGAGCCTTTTCCTGGGCTGCAGCACAGCTTCTGTCACAGCCCGTTTGTACCAGCCGAGCAGAGAAAGAGGAGTTTGTGATTCCCTTCCTGCCCTGGGACGGAGACGCTTTGCTTTCAATTCCTGCCTCTGGCAGGGAGACACTCTGTGACCTTGGGCAAGTGACGGGCTCAGGAATTGGGGTACGCTGCTTTACGCCGGGCAAGGGCCTGGGACTTACTGTCCTCCCCGTGTCTGGGGACAATAATTAGAATGAGCCAAACAACTTTTTATTCCCCTAGGGAAAACGTTGATGAAAAGCAGGTGGTGATGTTTTCCACTCAAATTTCTCGGGTTTTTGTCAAAAAGTCAAAAAAACTCAAGTCCGTTTTTTGTTCAGGTTTTGGCTGAAATGTTGCTGTTGTTTGGGTACCAAGAAAAAAAAATAAAGTTGCCTTTTGGGGACAAAAACCTGAAAAAATGCAGTGGGAAATGGACATTTTCCATGAAAATATTCATGTCTGCCAAAGCCAATTTTTGTCTCACAAAAAAACTTTATGAAAGAAAAAACATACCCACTCTAGTAAAACTCCTTCCTGTTTTCCTCCCTTTGTCCAACCTGCTTCTTGAAATTGTGTGCTCACTTGAGCAGCAAGTGTCCTTCACTAGGGCTACATCTACACAGCAGCGCTATTTTGGGATCCCGAAATAGCTATCCCGCATCTTAACAGCACACCCATTATTTCGAAATATAACGGGCTCCCTGTTGCAACACCCTTGTAAGCTCGTTCCATGAGGAGTAAGGGACGTTTTGGAATAGCAGGTTATTTCCAAATTTGGCACTGTGTAGACTGTGCCACATTACGAAATAAGCTATTTTGAAATTGACGCGAAATAAGCAACGCAATTTAGAATCCTAGAACACTAGAACTGGAAGGGACCTCGAGAGGTCATTGAGTCCAGTTCCCTGCCCTCACGGCAGGACCAAGCACAGTCTGTATCATCCCTGATAGATGTCTGTAGCCCAAATTGCAGAGTTTATTTCGAGCTACACGTGCAGTGTAGACACACCCTTTTAAGTGTCTGTGCAGCACCCGGCACAATGGGGCCAGCAAGAGACCTAATGGAAAACGTGTATTTGGAATAATCTGTCTCCTGTGAACTGAGCTGATCTAGCTGTGGTCTCATCCCAAAGATTATTGGGGTATTTTGTGCATGTGGAACGTTTCTTCAGCCACCTTCAACTTATGCCTCCCAATAAAAGTTTTCGAACGCTCTTTTTTCCAGCTGGAAAGAAAGGATCACCGCGTTTTTGCTCATGTCTATGTTATACATAGCTGCATGTAAAGTACATGGAAAGCATTGCAAATTTGGCTGTCAGCAGTATTCATACCAGTGCACTTAGCACTGTAGAAGACAACAAAAAGCCTCATGACCAAACCACCGTTGACCTCAGTAGTGCCGGGTTGGATCTTACTGTCCAGATGGTCCGAACCGCAAAAGACTTCGAGATTCTACCCCACGCACTGCAGGAGACGTGGATGTGCAGGCCAGACAGGACCACGCTGTTCCTCTGGTTTGTCTTTCCGAACATGGGTTGTAGGCATTCACCCGGTAGCCTTGCGAAACGGTGTGATGTTAGTGTAGCCCCAACAGGCGGAACCGAGCCCGGGACCCCTGGAGCTTCATGCATGAGCCTCTGCTGCATGAGCTAAAAGCCAGCTGGCCGTAGCTAAGGCTGTAGAGGAAACTCATTCCACTCACGGGCAGCGCCCCACACCCAGTAGGTATGTGGGTTACATAAGCTTGTGTCCAAATCTGAGTGTAGCCAGGACGTTGTAGTCTGAACGGGTGAAGCTGGTCGCGGTGAAATGGAGGCTCCCCCTCTGCTGCCCAGCTAGCACGAGTGAAGCCAGCGACTGTCCCGTCTACACCAGGCTGGAACCCTACGGGGTGGGCACCTTGTTTTCCAGTGTAGACACGCCCACTGATGCTTGGTGACCCTGATAACATGCGGGGGGCCGTACAGCCGCGGTGTCAGTCCTGCCTGGAGGAGGACACAGAAGGACCTAGTGTGGCCAAGCCACTAGAACGTGACTGAAAGACTCAATGTGCTGGCGAGAGAGGCCCAAGAGCATCCGAGTGGCCAGGCGGGCTCAGACCAAAGGTCCATCTCGCCCAGAGTCCTGTCTGCCCAAGTGGCCAGTGCCAGGTGCCCCAGAGGGAGTGAACAGACCAGGGAACCATCCTGTGATCCCTCCCCTGTCTCCCATTCCCAGCCTCTGACAGACAGAGGCCAGGGACACCCTCCCTGCCCAGCCTGGCTAATAGCCGTTGGCAGGCTTGCCTAGTGGGGAGTGTATTAGCCAGCTCCCTGGGTTCGATGCCCCGCTGAGCTAGCTGCTCCCAAGTGACTGGGGTGAATCACTAACCCTCCGTCTGCACCTCAGTTCCCCATCTGTAAGAGGAAGGGAGTAGCCCTGCCCTCCCTCGTGGGGGGTTGTCGGCTGTGCAGCATTAAGGACTATGCCCCTTTCACACCCTGTGGGGCTCAGATACTGTGGGATAGGGGCCCGCTCCCTACGTGCGAGAGAGAATGCACCTCCTCTGGCCCGGGGCGGCCTGCCTGTTAAAGGGCCCATCTCTCCACTGTGAACTCTGCCGGACTTGTCTCTGGGGGGGCCTTTGTCTCCTGGAAGTTAAAGAGCCGTCTGGGATCTGAGCTCCTCAGGCTGCGCTTGATCAAGCCGCCCCTCCGCTTTCACACAGGGCAAAATTCAGCCCCGCGGAGGGGTGCAGCCCCGGGCCGAGACGTCCCGTTGGAGAGAGCCAGCTCGGATGCTCCGCTTAGAGCTGGAGGTGCTCTACCAAAGCCAGGGGCGTGACTCCAGATCTCCACCGGGGTAACGGTGATCCGGCTCGGCTCTTTTTTCTGGGGTATTTCTGGAAGCCACGCAGATGGGCGTTCAAAATGTGTCCGCGGACATGAGGTCTGGGACCCCTTCGGCCTCGACAGAGGGGTTGAGCGGTGCTTCGGCCTCATGCTGGCGGATTTTTCCCATCGAATGGGACCTCCCTCTGGAAATAGCCCCCTGGAGATCGGTGGGATCGCTGGCAGCAGTGGGCACCACGCCCCGCGGTTAGCGCTTGCAAAATCGGCCTTAAAAGCCGGCCGCGGAGAAGGCAGGATGTGCCGGGAAGCCCAGAGGAGGAATCACACAAACTATTTTTGTTGTTTTACTAATGACTCACTTATTGTGAGCAATGCAGGAGAAATGAGTCTTTAGCAGGGATTTTCATAGGGCTTAAAATACACAGCCTGACGAGGGAGAACCTGCCTCCCCCGCTTGTCTCCAGAGGGGGGGCTGTTTTCTGGGCCAAACTCTTAGCGTGCAGATCAGTGTTACGCTGGTTGGGGATCTGACCCCATGGATTCCCGTGCAGGGATGATGTTTTATCTTCACCTGGGCAAATGGACTTCAAAAGCAGGCTGGCAGTTTCCACCAGCAAGGGACCTGGGGCCATGTGTACAAGGCCGGGGCTAACGGGCCTCAAAAGGAGGCGGCCTGGAGAGCTTTCCCAGGGGTTAGATTAGATGGACAGGCCTGCGGGCAGGATCTCGGCTGGGGTGCCTAGCTAGACAGGCGTGCCTCAGGATTTGCTCTTAACCTCTTTCGTAATACGGTTGATGCTTGACATTTAGGCATCTTTGCAAGGTAGGGGCGCGGTGCCCCTCACAGAGGGTGTGGGCATGAGGGGGGGAAAGGAACCAAAACAGAGGGAAGAAAACCCCCAATAAGAAGGATGAGAGAATTTTTTAAACAAGGCCCGAGACCATTTGAAGCAGAATTCAAACCATTTCCAACAGCAGTGGAACAAAGGAACGTAAGAACGGCCAGATGGGGCCGTACCCATCCTGGCTAATAGCCATCGATGGACATGTCCTCCATGAATTTATCTAGTTCTCTTTTGGACCCTATTAAAGTCCTGGCCTTCACAACATCCTCTGGCAAGGAGTTCCACAGGTTGACTGTGCATTGTATGAAGAAATATTGCCTTTTGTTAGTTTTAAACCTGCTGTCTATTCATTTCATTTGGTGACCCCTAGTTCTTGTGTTATGGGAGCAAACATACAATCTTTCCTGATGTACTTTCTCTGCCCCAGTCATGATGTTATAGACCTCTATCATAGCCCCCCTTAGTCGTCTCTTTTCCAAGCTGAAAAGTCCCAGTCTTTTTCATCTCTCTTAAAATGGCAGCTGTTCCAAACCCCTCCTCATTTTTATTGCCCTTTGCTGAACTTTTTCCAATGCCAAGGTACCATTTTTGAGATGAGGAGACCACACGTGCATGCAGTATTCAAGCTGCGGGCGTCCCATGGTTTTATATAGAGGCAATCAGATATTCGCTGTCTTATTCACTCTCCCTTTTTAAACGATTCCTAATATTCTGTTTGATTTTTTGACGGCCACTGCACACGGAGCGGCTGTTTTCAGAGAACTCCCCACAGTGACTCCAAGATCTCTCTGGAGTTGTAACAGCTAAGTCAGTCTCCATCATTTCATACATACAGTTGGGATTATGTTTTCTAACGTGCGCTACGTCGCACTTATTCAACTTTGAATTTCACCTGCTATTTTTTTGCCCAGTCACCTAGTTTTGTGAAATCCTTTTGAAGCTCCTCACAGTTTGCTTTGGACTTAACGATCTCGAGCAAGTTTGTATCATCTGCAAATTTTGCCACCTCCCTGTTCGCCCCTTTCTCCAGATCATTTATGAATATGTTGAACAGGATTGGTCCTACTATGGACCCCTGGGGAACACACTATCTCCACTGGATCCCCCTTATCCACATGCGTGTTGACCCCCTCAAAGAACTCTAGCAGATTAATGAGGCAGGATTTCCCTTCACAGAAACCATGTTGACTTTTCCCCAACTAATTATGTTCATCCATGTGTCTGACAATTCTGTTCCTGTTGCAACTAATTTTCCTGGCACTGATGTTAGACTTACTGGTCTGTAATTGCCAGGATCACTGCTAGAGCCCTTTTAAGAAATTGGCATCACATTAGTTATCGTCCAGTCACTTGGTACAGCAGCTGATGCAAAGGACAGGTTACAAACCACAGTTAGTGGTGCCGCAGTTTCACTTCTGGTCCTTGTGACTTGTTACTGTTCAGTTTATCAATTTGTTCCAAAACTTCTCTAACAGCACATCAGGGTGGGACGGTGCCTCCGATCTGTCGCGTAAAAAGAACGGCTGAGGTGCGGGAATCTCCCTCCCTGAGGAGAGGATGGCATGGGGTGACACTTTCAAAAGCGCCCAAGTGACTTAGGAGCCTATGTCCTGTTTTCAGACGTGACTAAAGGCCAGATCGCAAAGATATTTAGGTGCCTACAGGTACAGCTGGGTGCCCGGGGGGGGGGGGGGTCTCAAATGCAGGCTAGGCAGGTAGCTCCCATTGAAGTCATGCCCTGTACAAACCTTGTGAGAATTAACGTTGCCAACTAGGGGGCCTGATCCGGGCTCCGTGCCCTTTGAGGCATCTCAGGCTCAGGCCTCTGTGGAGGAGCACACCACTGGCTTCCCCAGGAAACCTCCACGGAGACTGGAAATCCCAGGGATTAGCTCTGGATGCGGCTTCACCCAGGCCCCCCCGAGCTGCCGCGGCCCTTCCAACTCTGCCAGCTGAGAAACTAATTAGCACTCACTCGATTTTTTCCTGCAAAGCCCCATTTCTTTCCGACCCCTCCAAAGTGACACACAATGGACATCTTTGAGAGGCAACGGCGCTCGCCAGCCAACCGTTCGGGTTTCCACTGCGGGCTGCCAGCCTGCCTCGCGCCCGACAATGGAAAGTCCACACGGTTTGCAAAATGGATGCAGACGTCGGGGCTATATATAGTCCCGGCTCTCCCTCCCGTAACTTCCATCTCCCTTTCCTGCAGGTCCCCCTCTTAGAACCCGCCACCTAATCCTCCCATCACCTCCATCTCCCCTCCTGGAACCCCCAGATCCACCCACCCTCCTGCTGGTAAGAAAAGAATCTAATGCATTCACTTTTTAAAATATGGAGTTATTGGTCAGTGGGGGGGAGGCAGTATCACCTCCCACCCATCATGGTCCTACAGTGGTAGGGACACAGCCAATGTTCCCTCACATTTTTCCACTTATATGCAGAATAAATTTCTGTGCACCAAGGCATGTGCAGATGTGCACCACCAGGAGAAACACCTGCTGTGGGCACTGTGGGTGCCTTGCTAATCAGCTGGGTGGCGTCTGAATCTCTCCTGGGTGACCACCCACGCGCTCAGTTTACAGGGAACATTGGACACAACCCCATTTTCTGGGTGTCCCTAAACGTCTGACTACCAGATGCTGGGACTGGACCACAGGGAACGGATCGCTAGGTAAATAGCCCTGTTTTATTCATTCGCTCGGAAGCGTCTGCCTCCAGCCACTGTCTGGAGACAGGATACGGGTCTAGGTGGATCATTGGTGTGACCCAGTCTGGCCAGTCTTATGTTCTTGGGGAAGATGAAGAGCGAGGGTGCAGTTGTGGGCGTGTTCTGGTGACAGTGTGAGAGTAGGTGTGATTGTGCATCGATGTCTCACTCACTGGCTGAGCGTGACTTTCCTTGCACGGATGTGCGACTGAGCTTGTCAGACCTTTCAAGCTGAGGTATCTAAAATGTCTCCCCAATGACTCTGGGTGCTGTTCACGCCTTGAAATGCTTTGCAGACTCCTCAGCACCGTGCAAGATCAAGCCCATAATAAGGTGCCTACCTGTGGATTTTGGAGCAGAGATTGGCCGGTGTGTTGAGGGAAGGAGCGTGTGCGTTGGGGGTGTTGGGAAGAGCGAGCCAACCCCAAACGTTCAGAAGTCAGGGTTCAAAAATCACAAGGTTGGCTTAAAAATTGTGAGTTTTGTTTGGAATAATAAAAGTCCCTTTCTCCACCCTGCCCCTTGCTGTCCCAGTCCCCATCGCTAGCTCCTTGCTGCCCCCTGGGGACATTCTACAGTATAACTGTCCTTCGAACCTGACCCCTCCCTTTCCATTTTATGAGAAGCGATACCATTCCAGGCACATCCCAGTGTCCTGGCACAACCAAACCCTGACCTTGCTTTAAGTTAAGAGGAGAAGAAGCATCATAGCAAATGTGGTGGTCCCAGCTCTTACCAGTCAGGAGGAGTTCTCGAACAAACTGACTCACAGATGGATGGACAGACAGACAGGCGCACATTTCTAAAATATACAATAAAATTTCCAAGTGACACCAGTGTCCCCCATTCGTACACCATCATAAAAAAGTGGCGGATCAATGTTTTGGGAAAAAGAAACCCTGGAAAATATAAAGAAGAGGGAGGGGAGATTGGAAGAAAGAATTTCCTCAAACTAAAATATCCCTGTACACTTTAGAGAAAACATCTCCACCTCTTCTCCGTGGAATAAGGGCGTGGAAGCATGTGTTTGCTTGGAGCGTCTGGCACTTTCGCTGGAAACAATTCTGGGGCGTGTAACACCTGCTATCTGGGCCCTTTCTCTCCGCCGCATCATTTCTCCTAGCCTTAGGCCTTCCCTTTGCAATGCAGTTTGCGGCTGGCCTCTGGGGAACATTGCTCAGCGTAGTTACTGGATCGAAGGAGAGAGACTTTGTTGGGGTCACCTAGTCCCGTATAACAGGGGCCGTGTAGCGCTTCCCTGTTTGAACTAGAGCCGCGGCTTTGGGAAAATAGCCCATCTTGATTAAAACGACTAGCAATGGAGAAGCCACACAACCCTTGGTGGCGTGGGCCTGTGGCTAATTACCCTCACGCTGCACTTTGCCCCCCTTTCTCCTCCGGATGGTTTAGTTCCAACTTCCAGCCACTGGCTCTTGTTAGACGTTTTCTGCCCGGCTGAAGAGCTGGTTGGCTGAGTTTTGTTGCCCAGTTTTGCTGACCTGAGCTCAGCTCACCTGCGAGCCTTCTCTTCCTTAAGCTTGTTGGGTACCTGAAGTCGTCATCGCGGGAGCAGGGGAGCCGTTGTTCTGGGATCTAACTCCAGTCCTCCAAGCCCGGGTGTGTTTTGGGCCAGACCCTGCACCCGAGCGCGACCGGAGCCCCACCAAAGTGGGAGTGCCATGGTGCTGACGCGCCTGCAGAAGGAGTTTCCAGCTGCCTGACGGTCTTTCCTCGCAGCCCTGAGAACAGCCAGACAAGGAGCAGGGCACGTGCTTTTCAAGCTAGGGCCTCAGCCGGCACTCCCGGCTTATCCAACACCCCAATGAAGGCACAGAACCCTAGGATGGGCAGAGATCTCGGGGGTCATGGAGTCCAGCCCCCTGCCCAAAGCAGGACCAACCCGACTCCATCATCCCAGCTTGGTCCAGCCGGGACTTCAGCACCTCTAGGGATGGAGACTCTACCACCTCCCTCGGGAACTCAGCCCAGTGCCTCCCCACCCGCCTAAGGAACTAGTCTTTCCTAATGTCCCCCACTGCAATGTGAGACCATCGCTCCTCGTTCTGCCATCTGCCACCCCTGGGAACAGCCTCTCGCCAGCCTCTTTGGAACCCCGTCAGGGAGCTGAAGGCGGCTCTCAAATCCTCCCTCCCTCTGCTCTCCTGCAGACGAACTCACATAGACTGAGAGATGGGATGAGTTGAGCTTCATGTTGACTATAAATCTACGCGGGCTCCTGTAAGTGGATGGGCGGAGCTTATTCTGAAGGCGGAGCTAGGAAGAAAACAGCCACTCTCCCTCCCACCCCGCCTTTGCCCCGGCGTAGAGGGGGCGCGACTGCCGACTCATTCACCCCGTTGTAAAGGGGTCCCTTCCAAGTGAACAGAGGGGCACTGGCGGCAGGGGGGTGAATCAGGCCTGCTGGAAACCGGCCCCTCCTCTCACAGGCGTCTTCCACCAAGGTTCCTCTGCCGACTGTAATGGGGCTACTCCTGCTTTACACCAGAGGAGATTCTGGCCCCAGAAGCCTGGTCTGCCTTTCTGAGCTCTCCTACGGCAGGGGAGGGAAATCACAGTGTGTGGGGGGCAGATCACATCGCCCCCTCCCCCGCTGTTTCCTACCTCTGCCAGGCCTTCCCCATGGCCCCCCTGCCTCCCAGACACCCCCGCCTCTCCAAGCCTCCGCTTTATGGCCCGATGGCATTTTTACCCGAGCTGCTGTCAGGAGGGAGTCTCGTTTGATTCCCAGCAAAGAGGGGGACGTCGATTCCTTCCCCCTCCCCGCCCCCCAGCTCCTCGCTTGAGTCTGGGTGGGAAGGAGGGCTCCAAGGAGGGGTCAGGAAAAGGCCCACAGGAGAGTTTTGTACCTTAGGGGGCAGGGTCCCGGGCCGGGGGAACGTAACGCCACACAGCCCTTTTCTCAGACAGGGGCGCCCGAAAGCCATTCCTGCCCAGCGGGTGGGCGTCTGGCGGCCCTGGCATGAGCTGAGCTTGTCAGGGCTCAGCTCCTTCCTACTGGGAAGGCCCTCCAGGTCGCCGACCCTGCCCGCACGTCGGCTGCCAAGCCACCTCCTGCTCCTTGGCCGAGTCAGCAGGAGGCAGAGAACCACACGGAGGGGGCAATTGCAGTGGGGCCCGGCAGCGGAGGCGGCCCAAGCCCGGGCCCCCTTGAATCACCACCGCTCTTAAGGCTGGGGGGGGCAGCACCGCGGTCCGCATGGCACTGAGGACTGACAGCCCTTGGCCCCACCCCTTCTGCGCAAGGCTCCGCCCCTTCTGAGGGTGTGGAGTGGGGCCCTCCACGCCTTGCCCCCGGGCCCGCGTCGGCCCCGTTTCAGAGAACTGAGCCAGCCACCAGCCGCCCGGCTCATCTCCACAAGCGGAAACTTGTTCGGCTCTTCCCCGGCCTCCGCTGTTCTGCAGACACGACAGGCCAGGGCCGGAGTCCCCACGGGCGCATAACGACCCCCCCCGGCGTGAGGGGGCCCTTCGCTCCAGCTGGTGGCCGTGGGCCTCTCTCCACAGGGCCCCATCCCCGGCTGGTGTAATTCTGGAGCCACTCCAGCCCCGGAGGGTCCGTCCATCCCGCTCCACAGGCCCCTTTCACAACCAGCTTCCCTCCGCGCCTGCGCTGTGCCGGGAGGGGAGCTGAGGAACATTGCGTGTGAGCTCAGAGGGCGCCCGAGCCCTCCAGGCGCCACCAGCCCACATGGCGCCCAGAGCCAGCGCGCTCCCTCCTCGCCGGCTTGTCACGGCCAGGCCAGGCTAGCGCTTGGCCGGGAACAGCCCGGCGCCGCGGGAAGCCAGGCCGATAATTCCCACGGTGGTTCGTCGCCCTTCGGCCGGTGCCCCGACATGCTGCTGAGGGGGTCACTGGCGATCTCCCCTTCATCTGCTCCCCACATACTTCAGCTCACAGGGGTCCCCCGTCAGGGCGCCCCCACAGGGCAAGGGGCATGGAAATAGCCCCCGGAGAATCCCACCCTTCGTCGGGGGCCCATGGTTAACGCTCCCCGGTGAGGAGCCGATCCGGGGGGGGCCGGGTTGTGCTGTACTCAGGCTTTTCTCTGGCCCCAAAGGGGGGGGGGGGGCGCAGCGTGTCATGTACCTTCATGTACCTGAGCACCTGCAGGGACGGCGGCTCGCGGCTCCCATTGGCTGTGGTTCCTTGTTCCCAGCCAATGGGAGCTGTGGGAAGTGGCGTGGGCCAGGCGACCGCTTCCCGCGGCTCCCATTGGCTGGGAAGGGTGAATGCAGGCCAATGGGAGCCGCGAGCCGCCGTCCCTGCAGGTGCTCAGGTACATAAAGCGCCTGGCGGCCTGCCCGGGGCTAACTCTGTCGACCGGGGTCCAGCCCCGGGCCAGGTGCTCCCTAGATTCCAGGGAGCGTGACGGAAGCTGAGACCCGCCCTCGCCCACGTCCCTGGCCCACGGAGGGCAGCGAGTCCCTGAGAACCGGGCTGGTGCCCAGGCCAAGTCTCAGCCCAGCGCGTGCTGGGCCCGGCCTCGGAGCGGGGCTGCCCGTGAAGGGAACCTTTGGCCTCCCTCGGCCTGGCGCGCCGGCGGGTTGGCCTCGCGGGCGGGGCAGCTGCTTTAACCAGCCCTTGCTCTGTCCCTGCCATGAGCCTGAGCCGACCGGCCGTGCAAATGGGCAGCCAGCCTCCGCCCCAGTCCTACCCCCCCGCATACCCCCGAGACGCTGGCCTACCCCATTCACCCCAGCCTGCGGGCGGCCCCACGGCCACTGGCTTCTCCCGGCCCTCGGAGTGAGAGGGACGCCTGCCCCCGCAGTGCTGACGGCGCGGGGGGGCCCAGTGCAGGCAGCAGGGCCCTGGGGCCGCGCACCACTCGCTTTGTGCGTCAGGAAAAGCCCAGGGCAACAATAACAAGTGGCCAGGCTTTTTCCACCGGAAACAGCCCTATTGTGTGCAGCAAGGAGGGGCACCTGGGCACACCCGGGCCTGCCACCTTCTCCAGGGACGGGCCTGGACTGGCCTGTCAGAGACGAGGGCCAGGCAGGCTGGGAACACACAGTGATGGGGGGTCTATTTGCGCCCCGTCTCTGGTTCTCCCTTCACCCTCCCTCAGTTCTCCCAGACTCCATCCCTGGATTCCCCTGGGCTCATCCCTTGCCACCCCAGCCCTCTACGTCCCCCCAACGTCTTCCCCTTGGCTCCCCTTCCTGTATCCCCAGCCCCCCTCCTTCTGTGCTGCCCCGCTCCCGCTTCACCCCGCCCCCCACTCTCCTTCCTTCCCTTGCCCCTCCAGCTCCGCCTCTGGACCCCCCTCTGCCATTCCCTGGCGCTCTCCCCCCACTGCCCCACTCTGACCCCAGCCCCGCCCCAAGCACCCCACGGCCCTTTCCCCCCTCGCCTAGTCCCCCTTTACCTCCTCTCACCCCTGCCCACCACCCCCCCCCCCCCCGCTGCCTGGGGGAGCCATGGAAACCTGACTGGGTGCCCAGAGCTACCTGCTGGGGTGGGCCAGTCCCACCCCTGTGACTCAAAGGGAGGTGCCCGCTAGGCCTCCCTGCCCATCCCTTGTAGCTAAGGCTGGGCCCATTCCCAGCCCAAGGAACGTAATTAGGCAGCTACCACCAGGCGCCAAGACGGCAACCGTCCCCCCTCGGGGAGCGGGGAGAGAGGGAGGCCCAGGGAGCCTGGCCTGGCGCAGCGCTGAAGGGAACGTTGCTTGGCATGGGGCAAGAGGCGCTGCCCTGGCGCCGCGCCGGGTCTGTCCCCGGAGAGCGGGTTCCTCTCACACCTCACGGGGAGACCCCCCTCCGGGGCATCCGCCATTCCCCGTTCACCCAGCCCCCTCTGGCGCGCCGCATGGCGGCTGATTGACAGCCACAGCAGCCCGGCCTGCCGCTCCCTTGCCCAGGACTGAAGTGCAGCCCCCTCTGGGGTGGAACATGGCAGCTGCTTAGCACAGGCAGCCTGCCCCTCTCTGGGGGGGGGAGGGCAAAGAATAGCCCTGCCCGCCAGTCGCAGCCACGGGGCCTGGGCGGACACGAGGGCCAACACGCAATAGTCACAAATAGCCAGGCCATGGGCCATTCGGTTCTGGACTGGGTGCAAGGGGAGAACCTCCCCTACTGGGCCCCTGCCCTGCTCCCTGCACCCCCTGCTGGACCCCCGCCTTGCTCCCTGCACCCCCTGCTGAGCCCCCGCCTTGCTCCCTGCACCCCCTGCTGGGCCCCTGCCCTGCTCCCTGCACCCCCTGCTAGGCCCCCACCCTGCTCCCTGCACCCCCTGCTAGGCCCCCACCCTGCAGCACAGCACCCCCTGCTGGGCCCCACCCTGCTCCCTGCAGCACAGCGCCCCCTGCTGGGCCCCCGCCCTGCTCCCTGCACCCCCTGCTGGACCCCCACCTTGCTCCCTGCACCCCTGCTGAGCCCCCGCCCTGCTCCCTGCACCCCCTGCTGGACCCCCGCCTTGCTCCCTGCACCCCCTGCTGGGCCCCCACCCTGCAGCACAGCACCCCCTGCTGGGCCCCACCCTGCTCCCTGCAGCACAGCGCCCCCTGCTGGGCCCCCGCCCTGCTCCCTGCACCCCCTGCTAGGCCCCCACCCTGCAGCACAGCACCCCCTGCTGGACCCCCGCCCTGCTCCCTGCACCCCCTGCTGGGCCCCCGCCTTGCTCCCTGCACCTCCTGCTGGGCCCCTGCCCTGCTCCCTGCACCCCCTGCTAGGCCCCCACCCTGCAGCACAGCACCCCCTGCTGGACCCCCGCCCTGCTCCCTGCACCCCCTGCTGGGCCCCTGCCCTGCTCCCTGCACCCCCTGCTAGGCCCCCACCCTGCAGCACAGCACCCCCTGCTGGGCCCCCACCCTGCAGCACAGCACCCCCTGCTGGGCCCCCACCCTGCTCCCAGCGCCCCCTGCTGGGCCCCCACCCTGCTCCCAGCGCCCCCTGCTGAGTCCCCACCCTGCAGCACAGCACCCCCTGCTGGGCCCCCACCCTGCTCCCTGCAGCACAGCGCCCCCTCCTGAGCCCTCGCCCTGCTCCCAGCGCCCCCTGCTGAGTCCCCACCCTGATCCTTGCTGCCCAGCACCACGCTAGGCCTTTGGGGTCAGCGCTGGCAGAGGGGAGCCCCCACCCAGCAGTGTCTCTGAGGGATGCAGGGCGTGGGGGGCAGGCCCCCTTGGCTGGGGAGGGGCCCCGGTGGCCTGGCAGTGGGCGGAGGTGTGGGGAGGAGGCTGGCGGGGCGCTTTCTGCCTGGGGCGAGCCAGCCAGGCCGCGTGTGGAGGGATCTGAGTATCAAAGCGCCTTTGTGTAGCTGGAGTGGGAATCCTGTCGCCGGGGACCCCACCCAGCCGGTGACTCACTGGCACATTGCTGGGGCCTGACTCACCGCCAGGCGGACCTCCCTTCCCCCTGCCCTCCCACGCCGGGGGGGGGGGGGGGGGAGCGGTGCCAGCCGCTGCGGGAGCAGGTGTTCTTGCCAGTACACACACTCCGAGAAGGGATTTAACCCCTTCGGGGTCGCAGGCCAACCCGGGGCTGCAGGAGCCCGTCCGGCCCAGCAGAACCCAGCCTCTGCCCCAGGCTCTTCCGCATGATGAGTCACTGGTGCCGCTCGCGTTCTCTCCCACGGGTTCATCAGCTGCCTCCTCCGGACGCCTCGCGCCCTCCTTCTTCTCCGCCGAACTTCTGGCTTCGAGTCGGGTGCCCTGCTTGCCCCTGCCCCTACTCATGTGGGGCCTCGTATCCCCTGGGGCAGGAGGCAGCATCAGGGGGACCTTGGGTAGGTCCCATCTTCCTTACCTCAACCCCCCTCGTCCCCCTGCCCGTGGTATTTTATAGGGGAAAAGCAGTAGGGACCCGTGTTCCCTGTAAGCCGAGCGCTTGGGCGGCCACCAGGAGAGATCCAAGTGCCACCCAGCTGATTAGCAGAGCGCCCGCCGGCAGCGGCCTGTGTTTCTACTGGGGGTGCACATCCGCACCTGCCTCGGTGCACAGGACAAAATTTGTTCTGCACATGGATGGAAAAAATGAGAGGGAACGTTGATGGGGACCCCCCAATGTAGCCAAGTGACTCCCCACACCAGCCATGGAAAAGACATGGGGGGTGGCGCCTCTCGGCTGCATTTAGCACCGGCCGCAGGGGGTCAGACGAGCGGAGCCGAGGGGGCTCCGCTTGAGAAGAGGGTGGCTGGACATAGCGGGGTGCTGCTACCGCAGAGGCGAAGCGGGTTGAGCTCCGTGGTCGGATCCAGCACACGAGGGGGCAGAGATATGGGATTAGATGCAGCACCCGTCCGATGCAGTGCAGCCGGGAGGTGGGAATCCAGCCTGAGACAGGCTCACTAGCCTGCCTTGTGCTGCAGAGAGGCACCGACACTCCTGACCGAATCTCCCACCATCCCGGCTCCTTCCTAGCGACGTTTTACGTTCTCTCCAGCTCCACTGGGCAGGGGGCGGCCGCGTAGGACCGGAGCTCGGCGGCTCAGGGCCGGGCGTGGGGCCTGGCACAGCCGAGCGCCTTTGCAAAGAAGGTGCCCCTTTGTGCTGACTGGCTGCTCCGGCCGTGCCGAGGCATGTTGGCTCTCACGTGTCGGGAGCGCGCGGCAGCGTTATATAGCCAGGGCGCTCCCCGAGAAAGCCACACGCACGCCCGGGCTCCAAATACCAGGCGTCTCCTGAAATGCCGGGCAGGGCTGGGAGTTCAGTGCCCCGGGGGAGCGTCGCGGGGATCCCTGTGGGATCAGAACATGGGGCTATCACGTAGCTTTGGGAGGAGGCTGGAAAACCCCTTCCTCGAGGACCCCCATTTGGCTCCACCCCAGGCCTCCGTGCGCGGGGTGATCCAAGCCAGAAAGGGGATTTTCGAGCACGACAGTGATTGGGCAGCCCTGGAATCTCTGCCACGAGGGGGCCCAGGCGAAAGCCCAAGGGATCAGTGAGTCCACTCGATTCCCCCCAATCGACAGGTTCCTTTTTCCCTTCTGTTCGTAATTCTGGGTGCCTTGGTGCCGGGGGGGTCAGAGCAAGCAGCAGCTGGGAGTCAAGGAGGTGGGCATGGGCAGTGTTCCCTGTAAGCTGAGCGCCATGTTTCTCGCGGTGGTGCACATCCACACATGCCTGGGTGCGTGGAACAAAATGCATTCCGCACATGGCTGGAGAAATGAGAGGGAGCACCGAGTGGGGAAGCCAAAGGAGGAAGCTCAGCCGGGGTGGGGCTACGGCCTAGATGGGTGACAGGAGGAGGCGCGTGATTTGGGCACGGCCGACACCCAGCCGTTTGGCCCGGTCTTCAGCGGCCCCGTTCCAGCCCTGGGCCTGCGGCGTGAGCGCCACGCTGGGGAAGGCTGCGCTGAGCAGTTTGCATTGGCGCAGCTTTCGCGCAGGGCGGGGCCGCACGGGTGCAAATGGCAGCTTCGCCTGTTTGCACAGGGTGGGGCGAGGGGAGCGCCCCCGGGCAGGCGAGGTCTTGTCTCCCAACCCTGCCTATGTGGCGTTTTCTCAGCTCCCGGGACCTGGCCGGGGCTTTGAGGCTCCATCCAACCCAGGAGCCCGGCTGAGCGCGGCACACCTGCCAACGGCCGGCCCAGCGCGGGAGACAGATGCTTGGGGAAGAGCAGGTCAGGGCGCGTCCGCAGCAGTGCTCAGACATGCCGAATGCACCAGGGCTTCCATCTGTCCCCGAGGGAACCCCTGGGATCAGGCCTGGCGTGTCGGTGCCGAACGAATCAGCCGGGTGCAACTAGGAGCACTTGGCGATTTCACTGGAAGTAGGATGCCAGCCCGGACCCTTTGGGGCACTTCAGGGACCCCTGGGATGTACTGGAGCAGCCCCGGACCTGCAATCCAATTCAGCAGCCCGGGCTGTCCGGGGTAACCAGACTCGGGAGCCAGGCTGTTCTGAAACGAGCCCCCTAATGAAAACAGGCACACGCAGCAAACGGCTCATGCCCAGGGACAGGGAACACTGCATGAGCTAGCAGGGAGTCTTCCCGGGCTGCCGTCTGGCTGCCGGCCAGCCCGCGACGGTTCTGGTCCGGGTGACTCATACTGCCATGACTCACCCCCCCGCCCGCCCTTTCGGAGCATTAACAAACACTGCGTCGCCCAGCAACCGCCATCCGAACGGAGCGCGGTTCCGCTCCCCGCCCCCCCGGAGCACCACAGCCAGGCTCCCAGGCGGAGGCCAGGCCCCGCGCTACTTCCAGGAAGCTGGGGGCAGGGAGCAAGGCAGCACTCTGCCTTCAGATGTGGTCAGGCTTGGGCTGAAATCCCACGGCCTCAGCCCTCCTCCCGTTGCGCCGTACGGCAAGGGGGCAGGGCTTTCGGCCCGTCCGCAGCCATGGGACTGTCGCCCGGCCACCCAGCGGGAGCCAGGAACCCCGCTAGTAGCTTGGGCGGTGCTCCCCAGCCCCAGAGTCGGCCGCTTTTGGGGGGAAACTGAGGCCCGGGCTGTGGGTGGGCAGGGTGATTTCTCCACGCTCACTCTCTCCCTGGCAGAGCTAGGAATAAAGTACAGGAGTCCGCTCCCAATTAGCCTCCCCCCAGCCCTGTTCTAACCACTAGACCTCAGGCCTCTCCCAGAGTTGGAGAGAGAACCCAGGAGGTTCCCAGCTCCCCCCCACTCTAACTGCTAGAGCCACACCCCTCTGGCGGCTGGAACGACGGAACCCTGCTCCCTAGCCCCCTGCTCTGACCCACTCCCTTCCCCGAACTGGGAACAAAACAGCCTGGTCCTGTTCCGTAATTATAAAATCACCCGCCCCTGCCAAATTCGGTACCAGAGATGATTAGTGGTGTCGACGTTATGGCTGTGGCCAGAGCAGGGCTCCATTGTGCCAGGCACTGCCCTGGCCCAAAGAGCTCACAGCCAGAGCGAAAAGGACGGGAGGGGAAACTGAGGCCCGGAGCAAGGTCACCCAGCAGGTCAGAGACAGGGCTGGAAATAGAATCCAGGTGTCTGGAGCTCCGGCCCAGGATGCTAGCCACCAGGGCACACTGCCCGTGCAGCGGGAGGGATGACAGGCAGGGCGGGGCGGGGGTTCCTGGAGCGAGCGAGGGAGACAGCGACGTGACGTGTTGGGCCAGGCAGCTCCCTGCTCGCTGCCCTCCCCGCTGCTGGCCAAGGCCGCATGGCCGCTCTGCTCGGGAATGGCTTTCCCTTTTCCCGCGGCCCAGGCCCGGCTCCTCCTGGGAGACTCCTTTTTTAGAACCCTCCCTCTGGCCGGCGGCAGGAAGCCAGCGTCGGCCGGGGCGCGGGGCCGTGTGGCCGTGGAAACACAATTCCTTCCAGAGAACAAAGCGCGCGTCCGAAGGAAGGAAGGAAGGAAGCAGGCGGAGAGGAGAACGGTGCGGGAGAGGAAAGGGAAATCCCACCTCTCCTCGCCGCTCCCGCTCTCCTTCCCAGCCCCGGGCCTGGCTCCCGCCTCTCTCCGGGCCTTCGCTTTCCCCCGGCTGCTCCCCAGCTCTTCCCTGCCCTCCGGCCTCCCCCCCTGCGCCCGCCTCTCTCCTGGCCTCCCCTTTCCCCCGGCTGCTCCCCAGCTCTTCCCTGCCCTCCGGCCTCCCCCCCTGCGCCTGCCTCTCTCCGGGCCTTCGCTTTCCCCCGGCTGCTCCCCAGCTCTTCCCTGCCCTCCGGCCTCCCCACCCTGCGCCCACCTCTCTCCGGGCCTCCCCTTTCCCCCGGCTGCTCCCCAGCTCTTCCCAGCCCTCCGGCCTCCCCCCCTGCGCCCGCCTCTCTCCGGGCCTCCCCTTTCCCCCGGCTGCTCCCCAGCTCTTCCCTGCCCTCCGGCCTCGCCACCCTGCGCCCGCCTCTCTCCGGGCCTCCCCTTTCCCCCGGCTGCTCCCCAGCTCTTCCCTGCCCTCCGGCCTCCCCCCCTGCGCCCGCCTCTCTCCGGGCCTCCCCTTTCCCCCGGCTGCTCCCCAGCTCTTCCCTGCCCTCCGGCCTCCCCCCCTGCGCCTGCCTCTCTCCGGGCCTCCCCTTTCCCCCGGCTGCTCCCCAGCTCTTCCCTGCCCTCCGGCCTCCCCCCCTGCACCCGCCTCTCTCCGGGCCTCCCCTTTCCCCCGGCTGCTCCCCAGCTCTTCCCTGCCCTCCAGCCTCCCCACCCTGCGCCCGCCTCTCCTGCCTTGCTGTGTAGCCAGCCCTTGTGGGGCGTTTGTCCATCATGGGCCGAGCCCCCGTGCTGCACCAAACCCCAAGCTGTTCCCTGCCACAGCGTGGAGCAGCCTGAGGCTGTGCCCAAGAGTGGGGACTGGGGGGGGAGAACACCCCAAGCCCTTCGTCCCTCGGCATGCCCCTGGCCGGTGGAGGGGCAGGACGCGGTTCCTGCAGGAGGGCAGGAATCCGGGAAGATTTGCTCCCCTCTCTGTATCCTAGGGTCCTTCCTGGGGCCTGGTGTAAACAAGAGCAGCCTCAGGGCTGCTGTAATGCACGGCCTGCCTCTGTGGGCCCTGGCGTGACACGCCCCAGGGGAACTGCTCACCGCCTCGCCTGCCCGCCCAGCCTGGCACTTCTCCGCGTGAGGAGCTGCGCAGCCGAGTCTCTCCCGCCCCGGCACCCAAAGGCCAGGCTCTTCCCAGGGGCAGGGGCCTTTCCCTTTGTCCCTGCTGCACAGCCGGTTGGAACACACACACCCGGCCCCCGGCCGCCTCCGAACCGCAGTGCCAGGCCCTGTGCCCACTCGGGTAGTCGCTGTTCACAGGCCTTTCACCTGGGCTTCCCCCCAGCCCTCCCTGCTAGCCTGCGGCTTCCTTGGTTTTTCCCGCGGACGCCAAGCGCTGGGATAATACGGCAGCGGCTTGGAAAGAGAAGCGTAACGTCGGCGACCCGACCCGATTCCAGCCCTGCTGCGGGCCAGCTGCTAACAGCTCTCTTAGCGCCCCCCTCCCGCCCCGGGCCTGCCGCTACCAGCTCACTTAGCGCCCCCCCCCCACCCCGGGCCTGCTGCTAACAGCTCACTTAGCGCCCCCCCCCACCCCGGGCCTGCTGCTAACAGCTCACTTAGCGCCCCCCCCCCGCCCCGGGCCTGCCGCTAACAGCTCTCTTAGCGCCCCCCTCCCACTCCGGGCCTGCCGCTAACAGCTCTCTTAGCGCCCCCCTCCCGCCCCGGGCCTGCCGCTAACAGCTCTCTTAGCGCCCCCCCCCCCCCGCCCTGGGCCTGCCGCTACCAGCTCACTTAGCGCCCCCCCCCCCCGCCCCGGGCCTGCCGCTAACAGCTCTCTTAGCGCCCCCCTCCCGCTCCGGGCCTGCCGCTTCTCCGCTGTCCGTTCCACCCGCCTGCTCTTCTCCCACCCTTCCCTCCCGCTCCACAGCCTGGCCATACACGATGTGGCCTTTACACGTAACCGTCCGGCACACCAACGAAACAGCCGCCCCAAGTCCCTCGCCTCGGGCAGTCGGACCACTGGGCTCTCCACCGGCTCCCAGCTGCGACCATATTAATAATCCCGCCCGGACGCTCCGCGGCACCGAGGAACGCAGCGTCCTTCCGCCCGGCCCTTCGCTGTGGCTCTTCTTGCGAAACGGCCCCCGGGCGGCGCGCGAGAAGGTGCCCCATTCCGTCACCGGGCACAGCCGCTCTGCTCTCTCCCCGCCGGCTCACGGGTGGGTGGGAACCGGCAGGCGGCGTTCGCCTGGGACCGGCCCCAACATGCGCCGGGAATCAAAAGGTCTTCCCCAAATTCACCCAGAGGCAGCCTAGGCGCGTCAGGCAATTTTCCGGGCCTTGCCACGGGATTATAAAACCCGTCCCTGGGTCCCAAGCTCGCGCTTCGCCTCCCTCACGCCAGGCCTCGGGAGCTCGCCTTGATCCGTAGAGATGATGCTAATGGCAACAATCACCTTGCACGGACTTTCACAGCAGCCCCTTCCGTGCCAAGGGTCACAATACACATTGCACGCTGCACGGGGGTGGGGGCACCGGGGGGGCTGTTGGGCCGAGCAGGGCAAGGCCACGGAGCGACTCCGTAAAAGTGCATGTGCGAGGGCTGGGCCGAGGCTTGGAGCCCAGAGCCTGCTCCTTACGCTTGTGCCTGGCCAAGGGGTTTGTGCATGAATCCCCTAGGACGCCAACTCGTAGAGAAATGTGCAGCCAGCCCTTCCGGGCTAGAATGGCCGTCTCTGCCCGCCAGACCCCTTCCCCCGGCGTCCCGAAGGGCGCTCTCGTCGCAGGGCGGAGCACGGATTGCCGAGAGCCGAACGCTTTTGTCAGACTTGCGCGTCTCCAGCGCGGCCGTCTGCTCGCAGCCGGGTTACCCGGCCTCGCTCGGGTCCGGCACTCGATTCACTGTCGCTTTTGGGGAAATAAAATGAAATTGTCCAGGCGTCAGTGAGCCCACGGCTCCAGGGCGGGGCTGGGGAGGGGGGGTGAAGGGTGCAGGCCGCCCTGGGGAGAAAGGACACCCCCCGCCCTCACTCGGCGCAGCAGGTTGGGGCCAGGTGGGACGCGCCTCTCCGTGGCTGCTGCAGCTCCAGCGGGCACAACCGGGGTGGGGTGCATGTTCCCCTGCTGGGGAAGGTACAGGTTCATCTGCCCCCTAAGCCCCCCGGCCAGAGTGAGGAATGCAGCCAGCTGGGCACCTTCCCCTCGCCCCCTGCGAAGGGGGGCAGCCAGCGATGTCCCCGTACGAATGGGAGGGCGAGCGTTAGCCCCTCCCACCCCGCTCTCCCGACAGGGCGCATGGGAGTGGGAGGTTTGGGGCTGGGGCATTCCGGACAGGGGCGGTGGGCGCCCCCCCAGCCATGCCCCTCCACCTGCCTGTTAGGTTTTCTGAGACCCAATCCCATTCCAGGCACGGCCGCTGCCCTGGCCCAGCCAAACCCAGCCCTTTCTTTAAGTGCGGGGAATTGGGGGTCCTAGCTCCTCCCGTGTCGGAGGAGTTCTCGGACGGACAGACGCACAGACAGACGCTCTCAGCTAGGAACTAGATGTACCGCAAGACGCCGGAGCAAAACTGGTTGGCACATACACACACACGCCCCGCAACACCCGGCTTCGCGCGCACGCACACACACACACACACACACACACACCCCACAACACCCAGCTGCGCGCGCACACACACACCCACACACACACACCACAACACCCGGCTGCGCGCACACACACACACCCACACACACACACCACAACACCCGGCTGCGCGCACGCACACACACACACACACACACACACACCACAACACCCGGCTGCGCGCACACACACACACCCACACACACACACCACAACACCCGGCTGCGCGCACGCACACACACACACACACACACACACACACACACACCGCAACACCCGGCTGCGCGCGCGCACACACACACACACACACACACACCCCACAACACCCAGCTGCGCGCGCACACACACACCCACACACACACACCACAACACCCGGCTGCGCGCACACACACACACACCCCGCAACACCCGGTTGTGCGCGTGCGCACGCACACCCCGCAACACCAAGCTGCGCACACACATGCACACACACTCTGCAACACCCGGCTGCGTGCACGCACACACACACATGGCAACACCCGGCTGCGCGTGCGCACACACACCCCGCAACACCCGGCTGCGCGCACGCACACACACGCCCCGCAACACCTGGCTGTGCATGCACACACGCACACACCGCAACACCTGGCTGCGCACGCACGCACACACACACACACACACACACACACACACACCGCAACACCCAGCTGCTCTCTCTCCACCTGGGCACTATGTGCACGTTCCACACAACCAACCAAGCAGCGCGCGTCACGCCAGCGTTTCAGTCGAAGGCCGATGGCAACGCGTGAGCGCCGGGCTGGGGGTGGGGAGGAGGGCGTGTGCACAGCCCTCCGGGCAGAGGAGCGGTTCCAACCACCCTCCGCCCTGCTGAAACCTTACAGTGCGCAAACGGACGCCCCCCCCCCACGGCCTGGTGCCCTGTGTGGGGCCCTCGCTGCTCAGAGGCAGGAAGCTGTATTGGGCCGGGGGGCTGCCGGCCTGCAGGGAAACCAGTCGGGGGTTGCCCACGAGGGAGCAGCAAGGAAAAAGACACCAAACCCCGCACTGGCATGGAAGAGAACGCCCCTCCCTCCTTCCCCTCCCACCCCAGAGCCTGGGGGGCCCGGGCTCCAGCCCCACGAGGGAATGGTGCAGGGGGGGGGGGACTGGAGCACTAGTGCTGGCTCCCCAGTGCTGGGGGGGGCCTTGAGCGCCAAATCCGCCCCCGGGCCTTAGGTTCCCCACCCCGGCTGCAGGCTTTACCCGTGGATCCTCGGCGTGTCTCTCCGGGAGCCACGCTGATCGATACCATCGGGGGGGCTGGGCTCGCTGCCCCCCCCCCCCGAGTGGCTGATTTCCACCCTGGGGGATCTGGCCCACGGGCCCGGCTGGGGTGGCTGTGGTGTCCCTGCCAGCGAGGGTCACTCCGGGCGCCACGTGGGGCTGGAGGTGAGGCCGGGGCACGGCGAGGGCTGAGTCCAGAAGGCTTTGATAGCGCCGCCGGCTTATCACCTCCGCCGTCGGGTGGTGGCTTCCTCGGCGCCCGCGGGGCCAAGGTTCTCCGGTGAGATGCAGCCTCGTGTATCTTTCCCTCTCCTGCCAGATCCCCTCCTCCCCCACGCCTTGCCAGAGCTAGCAATGGAAGCCAGGTGTCCCGACTCTCCCCCACTCTAACCACTAGACACCACTCCCCTCCCAGCAGCAGCAATGAGTACCCAGGAATCCTGACTCAGCATCCCCCCTGCTACGCCCAGCTTCCCTCCCGGAGCTGCAGAGAGAGCCCAGGAGGTCTGACGTCTAGGCCCGGGCTTCAGCCACAAAACCATCTTTCCTCTCTGTGCAAGTGATGACCGGGAACCAGGAGTTCCCTGTTTCTCCCGAGCACTGTTCCCTGTAAACTGAGTGCTTAGGAGAGATTCAGCTGATTGGCCGAGAGCCCACAGCTGGCAGCATGCGTTTCTATGAGTGGTGCACATCCACACACGCCTTAGTTTGATTAAAATTATTCCGCACGTGGGTGGAAAAATTCGAGGGAACATGCCCCCCCCCCAATCCTGCTGTGTTCACATCTCTTGACAGCTGCCCCCCAGGAGCTCAGGGGAGATTGGAGGTGCTGTCGAGCTCACGTCCGTGACATAGGCCGCAAATTGGCCTGCCTGGTACGATGAACTGGCTGCTACCAACCCTGGTCAATCCCTGTTTCGGGGCCTTTGCTTTGCTGCGGTATGGCTAGATATGGAGACAGGGAGTTGTGTGGAGCTGGGGGGGGATAGAAAGAGGGGGATGTGCTTGACTGGTGATAAAAACATACGGTAGAAGTGGTTGGAATATTTCAATCCATATTTTTATTTGAAAAAACGTCTCGTTTCCAGTCCCCAAACTGTCCAGCTTTGTTCGGAGGAGTCTGGTTTTTCAGCCTGGCTTTTTGTTTTCAAGGTGTTTTTCCCCTTTTCGCTTCCTCTCCCATCTCTGGTCCCTTTTTCCCTCCCCTCCTGCCTCTTCCGCCAGGCGACACACGTGTCCCATCTCTGCCACTTGGCTCGGGCAGGCGCCTGGGGCTGATCTGACACTGCAGCCTGGCGAGGACCGAGAGGCAAACATGTCAGGCTGCACTTTGGCGCCAAATAATCGGATCCTCTCGAGTGCCGGGTAAAAAACCTGGCGAGGGCCCTTAGAACCTGCAGCGCGTCGGAGAGAGGCCAGTACCTGACGAACAGGATTTCAAGGCCCCCCCCAAGACAAAGGCTTTGAAGTGAGTTACTTCAATGAGCCGCAGAACTTTGCTAATTACAGCAGCGCCTCGTTAATTTCTCTTGGGATTAAAGGCTGGCTGCACAGGCAACATATTATTATTGTTATGAGAGAGGTAGCTCCGGAGCTCCCTGCTCAGTCAGTAGTCCCAGAATTACTCACCAGGATACAGTCTGGCATCGCACTGGTGGAGCAAAGCGAAGTCTGGCCGGCTTGGGTCGATCGTCTAGTGGAGAGAGCGCTGGAGAGGGGGGAAGCAGACCCGGGTTTTATCCCCCCCTGCTAGGGGACCTTCAGCACATCCCCGTGCCTCAGTTTCCCCTTGTGTAAAATGTGGCCAGTGATCCCGACCTCCTTTGGAAAGGGCTTTGCGAGCTGCTGCGGGCCGGGGCTTGAGGCGAACAAGGGGGAGTTATTTTAAGATCTGTGCGGGCGCACGTCATCCTACTATCGGCGGGTGACACCTCGCAATCTCATGTATTCAGCCCCTCAACGAGACAGGGCTGTTTCTCCATTGTACCAATGGGGAAACTGAGGCACGAGAGGCTAAGTGATTTGCCCAAGGCCGCACAGGAAGATGGTCACAACACAGGGACTCGCTCCCGGAGCCCCCTCAGTCCCATAGATACCTGTGCTAGAAGGGGAGGAGGGCTTATCTACCCCCAAAAGTAATTTTGGGTGCTTGTAATCAGGTGGCCTCATGGATAACGCCCTGGATGGGGCTTTAGCAGCACTGGGGTCTATTCCCAGCTTTGCCACACGCCTGCTGGAGACACTCGGACAAGTCCCTCCCCTCGTGCCATGCTGCCTCCCCCCCGTGGCTACAGGCCTGCTTTGAGATCCTTGGCTGAAACACCCTAATGAGAGCCTGGGAGTATTCTGCCGCGAGTCCACATGGGTGGTTTATTCAGTGTATTACGGCAGCGCCTGGGAACCCCAGGCAGGAACCGGCACCAGCGTGTGCTCGGTGCTGCACAAGGCCCCTGCCCCAGGGGGTTTACAATAGGACCCTGGCGTCAGCTACTTCTCTTTCCAACGCCTGAGTCCCCACGGAGAGACGGCTGTAACAGGGACAGGGAAACTAAGGCCCGGGGGCCGGATCCTGCCCCTGAGACTCGGAGCTCCCCTCCAGTACTGGGGAGCCCGCGCTGGTGCTCCAGTCCCCCCACAACCATCCCCCCACAGGCCTGGAGCCCACAAAATCTACTAGCCTGGGAAAGGGGGGAGGGTCTTTCTCCTTCTGAGTCGGGGGCCACGTCAGTGCAGTTTGGGGGGGTTTTCTTCTCACTTATGTGCGGCCCCCGACTGATTTTTCTGTGGGTCAGCAGCTCCCAGCCCACAACCCCCCCCGCCCCCCCCGAAGTGATCAGCCTCTTGACGCCCATGGGACCACGTGCACCCCGGCGGTGTGGAAGGGGGCGTGTCCGACCAGCTGCCGACAGGTGGCTGCACCAGACGCGTCCGTGGGAAGCCCGCGGCGACAGGGAGACGATGGGGCCCAGCCGACCTCGGGGGGTTGTTTTTTCGCAGGACTCCGTGCGCCAAGACCCCTCACGCTCCGGTCAGGGCTGGAAACTTGGCCCCTCGCTCCCGTGTTGCAACTGGAGCTGAACGGGGACAAAAATCCCGGCCAAACCACTCGCTCCTCCCCTTGGTTCCCAGCTGCTAAAGTGCATGAAACGAGGCCGCGAGCCCGCGACGCCTGCCTGCTCCTAATATTATTTTTTCCATGGCAGCCACGGGGCCTCCTGTTCTTTGCTCGGCAGGCCGGGGGCGTGGCGCACACACTGGCGGGGTTCACAGGCCACCCCCTTCCTCAGACGCGGGCCCTGCTGCGGGAGCGGCTAGGGAGGCCGGCCCCCCAGACAATGCGGCGGCCCGGGCGCTCTAGGTGGGCGTTCGCGAGGGGCTACAGCCGGAGCCTCCTTGGTCCGGACCTCTCTGCTCCGCCAGCCTCTGCGCTCCGGCGGCAGTGGCGGGAGCCGGGTGCCCGCGCTGCCAGGCCGTGGCCAAGTTTCCCGCAGCCCTGCAAAGCCTGTTGGCAGCCCCCAGCCCTGACTCGTGTCCTGGGCTGTTCTTAGCTCTAACGTACCCTGAGTGTCCCGGCCGCGGTGGCTTCGGGGGCCAGGGCTTGGGTACCCCGTCCCAGCTCTTGGGAGAGGCGTGTCCTGCCCCGCTGCTCCGCCAATCAGCGCTGGGCGGGAGTGGGAGTGGGGGCCCCTCCTGGCCTGAGAGCCACCCCCACCTGGGCAGCAGTGCTCAGCTGGCAGCTGGGAGGCAGCGCAGGGCTAGGTGAGGGGGCGGGGCTAGTGCAGGGGGGATCTGGGGGCGGGACTAGTACTGGGGGGCTCTAGGAGGCGGAGGGCTGGCACTGGGGGGCACTGGGGATGGGGCTAGTAGTGAGCGGTTATGGGGGCAGGGCAGGCCCTGGGAAGGGGGCTAATACTCTGGGGAGTAGTGGAGGGGTGGGGGCTCTAGGGGGTTAGGGCTGGCCCTGGGGGGTAGTGGAGGGGGGGTTCTAGGGGTTAGGGCTGGCCCTGGGGGGTAGTGGAGGGGTGGGGGGTCTCTAGGGTTAGGGTTGGCCCTGGGGGATAGTGGAGGGGGGGCTCTAGGGTTAGGGCTGGCCCTGGGGGGTAGTGGAGGGGGGCTCTAGGGTTAGGGCTGGCCCTGGGGGGTAGTGGAGGGGTGGGGGTCTCTAGGGGTTAGGGCTGGCCCTGGGGGGTAGTGGAGGGGTGGGGGCTCTAGGGGTTAGGGCTGGCCCTGGGGGGTAGTGGAGGGGTGGGGGGTCTCTAGGGGTTAGGGCTGGCCCTGGGGGGTAGTGGAGGGGTGGGGGCTCTAGGGGTTAGGGCTGGCCCTGGGGGGTAGTGGAGGGGTGGGGGTCTCTAGGGGTTAGGGCTGGCCCTGGGGGGTAGTGGAGGGGGGGCTCTAGGGGGTTAGGGCTGGCCCTGGGGGGTAGTGGAGGGGTGGGGGTCTCTAGGGGTTAGGGCTGGCCCTGGGGGGTAGTGGAGGGGGGGCTCTAGGGGGTTAGGGCTGGCCCTGGGGGGTAGTGGAGGGGTGGGGGCTCTAGGGGTTAGGGCTGGCCCTGGGGGGTAGTGGAGGGGGGGCTCTAGGGGGTTAGGGCTGGCCCTGGGGGATAGTGGAGGGGGGGGCTCTAGGGTTAGGGCTGGCCCTGGGGGGTAGTGGAGGGGTGGGGGCTCTAGGGGTTAGGGCTGGCCCTGGGGGGTAGTGGAGGGGGGGCTCTAGGGGGTTAGGGCTGGCCCTGGGGGGTAGTGGAGGGGTGGGGGCTCTAGGGGTTAGGGCTGGCCCTGGGGGGTAGTGGAGGGGTGGGGGTCTCTAGGGGTTAGGGCTGGCCCTGGGGGGTAGTGGAGGGGGGGCTCTAGGGGGTTAGGGCTGGCCCTGGGGGGTAGTGGAGGGGTGGGGGTCTCTAGGGGTTAGGGCTGGCCCTGGGGGGTAGTGGAGGGGTGGGGGTCTCTAGGGGTTAGGGCTGGCCCTGGGGGGTAGTGGAGGGGTGGGGGTCTCTAGGGGTTAGGGTTGGCCCTGGGGGGTAGTGGAGGGGTGGGGGCTCTAGGGGTTAGGGCTGGCCCTGGGGGGTAGTGGAGGGGTGGGGGTCTCTAGGGGTTAGGGTTGGCCCTGGGGGGTAGTGGAGGGGTGGGGGCTCTAGGGGTTAGGGCTGGCCCTGGGGGGTAGTGGAGGGGTGGGGGGCTCTAGGGGTTAGGGCTGGCCCTGGGGGGTAGTGGAGGGGTGGGGGTCTCTAGGGGTTAGGGCTGGCCCTGGGGGGTAGTGGAGGGGGGGCTCTAGGGGGTTAGGGCTGGCCCTGGGGGGTAGTGGAGGGGTGGGGGTCTCTAGGGGTTAGGGCTGGCCCTGGGGGGTAGTGGAGGGGGGGCTCTAGGGGGTTAGGGCTGGCCCTGGGGGGTAGTGGAGGGGTGGGGGTCTCTAGGGGTTAGGGCTGGCCCTGGGGGGTAGTGGAGGGGGGGCTCTAGGGGGTTAGGGCTGGCCCTGGAGTCTGGGGCTTTTTATGCCGAGGACCAGCAAACCCATTCGCAAATGGACCAGTAACATTTTATTTGCATATTTGAATATTCATTATTTTTATCATGACCATGCAACTATGCGACTCAAAGGTCACCAGTCGCCCTAAGGTCTGGGAAGGGGCCCGTGGTATGAAAGGGTCGGGGGCCACTGGCCTCGGAGCCCAGCTGACAGCGGCCGCGCTGCCGACGCTGCTAGACGATGTTGACTCCCGTGGTCCGGCAAATTCCCTGGTTTGGAACCAGTCCGGTCCCCAGGGTGCCGGACCAGAGAGGTGCCTCCTGGACAAAGAAGTCAGGCAGGAAGAGGACTTGGGCCTCCTACTGCCCTGCTGTAACTGTTAGCCCGTACTTCCCTTCCCAGAGCTAGCAGAGAACCCCGCAGGACTCCTAGCCCCATTAGACTGAGCTCCCTGCCCTGAGAGGTGTGAACAGAGCCTGGCTGTCCAGTCCCAAATCAACAGTACCCTGCTCTAACTACTAGACCACACTCTCTTCCCCGTCCTAGGGCTAGACCCCAGGACTCCTGGCAAGCAGCCTGCCTGATCTAACCACTAGGCCCCCGGCCCTAGCAAAGAGCAAACTCTTTCGCTTGTTTGGAGCCCGTGGGCCAGAGCGGGCCAGACGCTCCCAGGCGTGTGTGATCGCTGCCCCAGCAGGGACAAACTTAGTTCGTTTTAAGCCAGCAAGAACGGTCTCGTCTGTGTTACAAAATTAGGCATGGGGGGGGGGGCGTGTCTGGCTACAACCCAGCAGGGTAGGACCGAATTCGGCTCCAGCTCAGTCTGCGTGCCAGCAGGCCCTGGGGAAAGCCGCGTCCATTTGGGATAAGGAGGAGACGGTGGTGAGAAATCCGGGGCTGTCTTAATGGAGTCAAGCTGTAGCCGAGCGAGGAGCTTTTGAATCAAGTCCTGGGATCCAGCCTGTTATTAAAACCTCCCGTATTCCCACGCAGATCCGGGATTGGGGCAGCAAAACTGAGATGGAATTTTTTGGGGGTGGGGATAAGCTAAAGATAACTGGAGTCACACACACGAGTCTCACACACACACACACACACACGAGTCACACACACACACACACATGAGTCTCACACACACATACACACACACGAGTCTCTCTCACACACACACACACACACACAGACACACACACACGAGTCTCTCACACACACACACACACACACACACACACACACACACACACACGAGTCTCACACACACACACACACACAGAGCCCATCGTCTGGCAGGGCCTTTGTCGGGCCGGGCGTGTGAGCCACGAATGTCGCTTTGCGAGCAGCCAGCTCCATCGGTTCCCCGCTCAGCAGCCGCCAAGTGACTCACTAGCGGGTTCAAATCAGGCAAACCTTTCCACCCACTCCTCAGGAACACTCCCGGGAGGGGAGGGGGATGCAGCTGGATTTCCGTCTCGGGGACTCCGTGCGGGGCTGTTCTGTGTGGGGCGGCGCCAGCCCGCGGGATCGTATCGCGATAGCTGGCGATTCCCTGAAAGCCGGGAGGCCCGTGGGTCGGTGAAGAGCTTGGTTTTCATTTAAAAAAAGAAAAAAGGAAGTTTGCAGGCCTCGCAATGACAGAGCCAGCCCAGATCATGTGAGCCAAGTGCCCACCCAAAGCGCTCGCAAACCAGAGTGCAGCGGAGACGCTGGTTTTCTGAAAGAGCATGGGAGTTTTTTAGGGTTGACTCCTGGTATTTGTACTCCCCGGGTTGGCCAGACTGTGTTTGAACATTAAATGTACAAATCCAGTCGGAGTGAGGTGTGTGTGTGTGAGAGAGAGAGAGCGAGATCGAGCTGTGTGTGTGTGTGTGTGTGTGTGTGTATGTGTGTGTGTGTGTGTGTGTGTGTGAGAGAGAGAGAGAGAGAGAGATCCGTGTGTGTGTGTGAGAAAGAGAGAGATCCGTGTGTGTGTGTGAGAGAGAGCAAGATCGAGCTCTGTGTGTGTGTGTGTGTGTGTGTGTGTGTGTGTGTGTGTGTGTGTGAGAGATCCATGAGTGTGTGTGAGAGAGAGATCCGTGTGTGTGTGTGTGAGAGAGAGCAAGATCGAGCTCTGTGTGTGTGTGTGAGAGAGAGATCCATGTGTGTGTGTGTGTGAGAGATCTGTGTGTGTGTGAGAGAGAGAGAGATCCGTGTGTGTGTGTGTGTAAGAGAGTGAGATCGAGCTGTGTGTGTGTGTGTGTGTGTGTGTGTGTGTGAGAGAGAGAGAGAGAGAGAGAGAGATCCGTGTGTGTGTGTGTGAGAAAGAGAGAGCCATGTGTATGTGAGAGAGAGAGAGAGAGCGATCCAGCCATACCCTCTCTGGCTAGGAATATTGCTTGCATGTGACTATTTGAGACTGGTGCGGTTTACATTTGAGTGCCAGTTGCACAGTTGTAATAGCTCTGTGTGTGTGTGACGTGGTCGCCGATGGATGTTAACACATCATCCTCTCAGGGCTGTGCATGGGGATGGTTTGCTGGAGCCTCATTAGTGGCCGTGTGCACATATTTGTGGGGGGCGCTTGTGTGTGTTCTTTGTGCCTCTTCTGGTTTGTTGTGTGGCCCTGCCTGCTTAGTGTGCTGCGGCTGAGCCTGTCGTTTGTGTGTGTTGTGGGAGCAAACCGGGATGTTGTTTGCTGTCGCACAGGAAGGGCCATTGAGAGAGGGTTCCTCTTGAGTGTGTGTTGTCCATAATTGTGGATGCGGTTGTGGGCGTGTGAGTGTTTGTGTTGCTGTGTAAAATAGTAAAACAACACCGACCACTTCCACAGATCACAAAGTACTTTCCAAAGGAGAGCAGTATCATTATCCCCACTTTACAGATGGGGAAACTGAGGCACAGAGCGGGAAAGTGTCATGCCCAGCAGTAGACCAGGGAAAAGAATCCAGGTCTCCTAAATCACACTCTGATGCTCTAGCCACTAGGTAACACTGTGGCCACTGTGTGTGTTTATGAGCGAGTGTCACCAGTAATGGAACATTAGCCTCAGAGAGGGAGCTGTGTTCGTCTGTAACTATAAAAACAGGGAGTCACCAGGTGGCACGTTAGAAAGCAACAAAAATATCTATCGTCTCGTGAGCTTCCCTGGGCACCACCCACTTCCTGGGATGAGCAGAGCCCGCGTTTGCCCAAGGTGGTAACCGAGGGGTGTGAGCACGCGCACGCATCTCGTGTGCAGTGCTAGGTGGGGAGGGATGTGACCACCTCTTCATGTGGACGCCTTTGTGGCTGGGCATGCGTGCGGCCGGTGGGGGCTGGGCACGGGAGTGCGAGGTGTCCCGCGGGGTTCCCGGGTGTTGGTGCTGCCCGCGGTCACCCACAGGCGGTAGGCGTGCGGCTGTGAGCGGCCCGTCGGTGCATGGCTGTGTGCTGGTCCACCGGAGGCCTGGTGCACGCCACCGACTTCACCGGAGTCGCTCCTGCTCTCCACCGCTCGCTTCCGCGCCCTCCCTGCCGCCTACCCCGGGCCTGCGGGAGCGGAGCAAACCGAGCGGCGATCGCCGTTCCTCGCCGCCTGCAGCCCATAATAGTCAAAACAATCATTCCCGCGCCCCCCCCCCCGCGCGGGTGAGTCAGGCGGGTGGAATGCGTCCCGTCTGGGCGTGTGGGTGTGCGGAGCGCGGGGCCAGATCGGAGGACCCTGCCGTCTGGCGAACAGTAATTACCTAGAAAGGACATTTCTGCTTTGGGATTTCGCTGCGTGTGGGGCGGCCTGCCAGCCACCTCGGGGGCCTCTCTCTGGAGGCAGGCGGGGGGGGGACAAGAGGTTGTTCTCAGCCAGCACCTTGGCCGGACTCCCTTTCGCAGTTTTGGTTACAGCTGGGAGCAGCTGGGCAGAGCATGGAGCAGTGGGGGGGGGGGGGCATCAGAGCTGGAGCGAAGGAGGCACAAGACCACGGTGTTAGGGGGCGGGGCGGCACCGGATGCCAAGTCTGCAAGAGGCCTCCGAGCAGAAGCAGGGTGCCTAGTGGCTAGAGCAGCAGCTTGGACACCTGGATTCCATTTCCGGCTCGGCCACTGATCTTGGGGCTGGTCACGCCCCCATGCCGTGCCTCAGTTTCCCCTCCCCACCCATCCTTTCCCTGACTTGTCCGTTTGGATTATCAGCTCTTTGTGACGGGGATGCTCTTCGATGTGTAGCTGCAAAAGCCAGCGGCCTGGGGCTGGGAACCGGTCCTTAGCATGGACTTGCTCCCGGAAACCATAGCGTCCTGCCTTCATTGGAACTCTCCCCGCGGGTGCCACGAGAGCCCTGGCTCTCTCTTCCCCGCCCTGACATCCGTCGTCCCGCGTGGGCTGGACCAGGCCCCCTGGACAGGGGAAAGGCGCAAGGGAGGAGAATTGCCCCCCCCTTTGACCGGGCCCCCATGAGTCTGGGCAGGCAGAAAGTCACCAGGAAGCGAGGACACAAGCACTCACGAAAGCAGCCAGCCCCCCTCCCTGCCCAAGCCTCTTGCCCCCACCTGGGGCCCTCTGCCTCCTCGCGGGGCGCCCCGTTTGACCTGCAGAGCGGAGGTGGGGCCTGCACCGCGCCCCGCCCTCCTGAGAAAGGCCCTGCCCCGGCTAGCCCTTGTCTGGCCCCCTCGCCGCGCCGCGAGCCGCAGGTCCTGCATGCGGCCAACTGGTTAATTTCGATTGCCCCCAAAGAAGAGCAGCCGCTGCCTCGTGGTAGGCCCGCCAGCCCCGGCTTCTCGCAAGACGAACGCGATGGAGCCAGGCGAATTGTTGGCCAAGCTCCTGACGCTCCTCCGGGCCTGATCCTGGGGAGCAGGGACTCTAGGAAGGTCTGAGCGGGTCCGGGGGCATAATCAGCAGTAGGGAAGTTCTGTGGCCTTGGCGTTGGCGTGACCGCTACGGGCAGGGGTTCCCGTTCTGGGCTGTAATTCAGGGCTGGCGACAGACTTCGCCACGCCCTGGCAATGTGCGGGGGGGCTCTTTGCTCCGCTCCCAGAAGGGGCAGGGCCTTGGATGGAAAGGTGGGGGCTGGGAGCGGCCAGCCTTCAGCTGCGCCTCACCCCACCCGCCCTCAGCGCCGCCAGCAGTGCACCACACGGGGCTCTGGCGGCGATGTAAAGTCTGTTCTCCCCTGGGCACTGATGCCTAGCAGTTAGAGCAGGAGACCTAACGCAGCGTGTAGCACAGTCTTCCCTGTAAGCTGGGCGCTCGGGCGGCCACCCAGCAGCGATTCAAAAGCCGCCCAGTGCGTTGGCAGAGCGCCTACCGCCAGCAGCACGTGGCTCTCCTGGTGGTGCACAGCCGCACCTGCCTCGGTGCACAGAACAACATGCATTCTGCACACGGATGGAAGAAATGAGCAGGGTCCCCCCACCCTCTGTGAGGGGCACCGCGCCCCCACCTTGCAAAGAGGCGTAAACGTCAAGCATCACCTGTCTTGCGAAAGAGGCCGAGAGCAAATCCTGACGCACGCCTGTCTAGCTAGGCACCCCGGCCGCGATCCTGCCCACAGGCCTGTCCCGCTAGTCTAACGCCTGGGAAAGCTCTCCAGACGGCCTCCTTTTCAGGCCCGCTAGCCCCGGCCTTGTAACACGGGCCGGTCCCTGTGCTAGACGGATCTTTGCGCTGAGCCGGTCTGGCCGCTCTTCCAACCTTAAAGGAAACGCTGAAAGAAGCAGGTGGGAAAACGGCTTCTTCTCATTGGCTAGTGCAGCGTCCCCCCCCCCACCCCTCTGCATGGCCCACCCTCACCACCGCTGGCTCTGCATCTGAAAGCCAAGGCCAGCGCTTCGGGGCATCAACGCAGGCATGTGCCCTGGGTCCCCACCACAAGGAGCCTTGCAAAGTTGCTTTGGCTTCAGTCTGGAGCTGCATCCTTTGCGGCTTTCTGCCACTGGGTACACACTGGCGTGCCCAAGGGTGGCTCGTGCCCTGCGGCAGGAGCGTTTGGCCTCTCTGGGACTCGGGGTTATTTATTTAATGCTCGTTCCAACCCTGGCTGTTCTATTCTCCCTACAAATGGCTGACCCGGCCCTGAGTTCTGCTTGGCCCTTGGCACGCAGTGGCAGGGAGTTCCACCGGCCCGTGGTGCAGAAAAAGCAGGTCCAGGCGCAGCGATGGCCTGGCTGGCTGGAGGGTGGCCAGCAGGGGGACAGGCCAGTTGCCAAGTCTCGGAGTAAGTGCCTCGCGCTCAGGCAGGCGTTGCATCTAGCAGATCACAGCCGCTTGGCAGGGAGTGCTGAGAGTCTGATCACGCCACGCAACTCCCAGTACCAGGGCCTGGGGACGGGACTTCGCTCCCCAGCCAGGCCTGGGGCTGTCTGATTTTTGTCTCTGCGTGAAGGCCCAAGGGGTTTGAAATCGACGTGTATATTTAATTCAGAAATAGCTCCCGGGCCCCTCCTGCCACGCCCGTGTCTGGAGCCACTGCCACGTGGCCGAGACCCATTTAGAGCAGCGACGCGGACGCCGTGGGGTGCCTTGATCATTCTGTCATGCGGCCGCTCCCAGCGCTGCCAGGGGCCGGGACAGCGACAGCCCCATCCCCGTCCTCCTGCGCCCTCGTGCCCTGAATACTCCGTGGTCCTTTTCCCCCTGCTGTGCTGGGGGGAAACTGAGTCACCAAAGGCAATTACAGCTTCTTACCAATCCCATGGGGCCCCCTCATACCCGGGGGCTGCGCTTTTTAGGTGCTTTATGGGAGCACCGAGGCGTCCCCAGCGTGGACCAGCCCCCAACGTGCTTCGTGACCTTGGCAAGTCACTTTGCTTCTCTCTGCCTCGGTTTACCCGTATGGCCTCCCTGCTTCCTAGCGGGCTGCTACGCTGCAGCAGTTACATTGCAGTAGCAGCATGTGAGGTCAGGGCCCCCCACTGTACCATGGACTGGCCAGACTGAGACTGGGGCCCTACAAGGCCAGGCCCGGCAGCGACACGAAGTGAGAGATGGTCACGGCCCCAGACTACGTAGGGCATCTTCCTCCTCCTTTGGTTGGTGAGGGAATGGAGGCCCAGAGAGACTAAGTGACATGACCAAGGATGCCCAGGAGCTAGGACGTCAGTGGCGGAGCTGGGATTAGAACTACATTGATTGGGTCCTAGTCCAGTCCCGGCTCCTCCCCTCCTCCCCCTCCCCCCCCCACTGTAGTCCTTACTGTAGTCAGCCTTGCCACCTGAATCCCACAGCAGGGTGTGTCCCCATTTTACAGCGAGGGGGGAAACTGAGGCACGGGGCGGGGAAGGGACCGGCCCAAGGTTACCCAGAGAGTCAATGTCAGGACCAGGAATAGATGTCTGGCCTCGTGACTGGCTGTCGCCCGCCCGTCAGACACTCGACGAGGTTCTGGAGAGATTAGGGAGAGAGACAGGAGGACGTCCTGCTAAGTATTCGTCTGGCTGCCAGCTTGGAAGGATGCCAGCGTTGTAAGAGTTAATATAGCACAGGCTGAGTGCCCGGGGTGGCGCTGAAATACTGACAAGAGCGCCCGGGCGAGAATATTTGCATTCATTCATGTGGCCTGGCTGGGCCTCTGGGGGGGGCTGGAAATGTTCGCACCCGGGTGGTACAGGGGGGAAACTGAGTCACCAAAGGTACCGTAGCCCTTCCTGAAGATGCGTGGCTGGGACCAGCACACAGATCCGCTGAGCCCTGGCACTATTCTCCTGGCCCCGTTCCCGACCCAGCGCTGTGGGTTGAGGCCAGGAGCCCTGACTCGGTTTCCCGCAAGCTCTGCAGTGGACCCCGCACTGTCTGAAAACTCACAAGAGAGTCCAGGAACCCTGACTCCCAGTCCCCTACCTCTAGGGCCGGGCACGGGTCCCAGGAGTCCTGCCGCTTCTTGCGGGAATCTCTGGCACACGGAGACTGGCAGAAAAGCCCATTCCGCCCCGGCAAGATCAAATGCGAAAAATAAACTTTCCACAGAAGTTAAAAAAACCCAAACGCCAAACCCACAGTCCATGCGACTTCAGTTTATAGCAACCCTGTATTTATGGGGAGGCGAGAGGAGGGGGCAGGGGGGCACTGCTTAAGGGAGGTCTGCACAGCACTTGAAAGGGGGGAGCTTAGCCCCTACTCAGGGCCTGGTGCTGGAGTATCTCGGCGGGCCGCTGCCACTGGGCTCCGTCCAGCCAGCGTCCTCCGCCCGGCGAGGGGGCCAGCGTGATTAAAGCGCCTTTCACCGCCTGCCTGAAGGGAAGTTGTTTACGGGAAAGGGAGTGCCCGGGGAGGCAGGCAGCCGCTTGGAAAATCTGTGTCTCTCAGAGAAGCTGCCAGCCGGCGCACATGCGTGTGGGAGGCGTGTTCCACACATGGCTGGCTGGCGGGCTGGGGGAGCTGGCCGGCCCCGGGGAGCGGGGAGAAGGGGGCCGTCGCAGCTGCACCCTCCCCCCACAGCTGGGAGAGGAAGGCATGTGCCCCCCCCAACCAGCTCTTCTCCCCATTTCACAGACTAGGAAACTAAGGCGCAGCCCGGGGAAGAGGTGTGCCCCCCCGGCACCTTGTGAACTAGTGGCTCAGCAGCCAGGGGATGGCAGGGTCTAGGTCGGGGGCGGGAGCCTTTCTTGGGCCGGGGGCCGCTGACCCACAGAAAAATCAGTTGGGGGCCGCACACAAGTGAGAAGCAAAAAAAAAGAAAAGTCACCGGCCTGACCCCTGACTGGGCACATTCCCCTCCCCCACCAGAGCCTACCCGGGATCTCATGGCTCTGGGTAGTCCAAAGTGAGGGGGTCAGGGTATGGGAGGGGCTGCCAGGAAGCGGGCTCAGGGCGTGGGGTCTGAGTGGGGGGGAAGGGGCAGGAGGCTCCGGGTTCCCACCCCTGCTCTAGGTCCTTAGCTGGTGTAAACGGGGCTTGAACGGAGCTGTTCTGACATGCGACTGGCGCCAGCTCGCCTCTCCTGCGCTTCCCCCCAGGCTACGCGTCCTGCTGGATCCCGCCCCACTAGCCAGCGAGCAGCGTGCCTCCCTGACCTCCGTCTCCAACCACTAGACCGCACAGCCAGGCACAGAACCTAGGAGGCAGGGCGCTCAGCTGCCCTCCCGCCCCACTCCATGCAGGAGACCCCACGTCCTTCTGGGAGTCCTGGTTCCCCCAGGCCCCTTGCAGAGCTGGGAATAGAACCCTGGGGTCCTGACCCCCAGCCCTGCCGACCCTGCCTCTGAGAGCAGCGCAGCCGCCTCTGGGATTGTATCTTCTCCCAGTTGATCAGGGAGTTTCCCCGTGGAAGGAGGCGGCCCCCAGGGAACCCCTCCAGCGAAGCCACCTGGGCTCTGGGCGGGCAGCAGCCGGGCGTCCCTCCCACCCTGCCGGGGTACGTTCCGGTGGCAGAGCAGCGTGACCCCCGGCAGGTCTGCAAAGCGCCATGGGAGGCCCGTGGACTCAAAGGCGCCGTCCCCGGGCCCGTACCACGGCGAGGGTAGAACGGTACGAGAGCCATGGCGTCAGGCCGTTCTGGGGGAGCATGACCTGGGCGGCTGATTCGTTACCTGATTCAACACAGGTGAACTTGGGAAAACGACAACTCCTCTTCCCCTCCCCACGCCCGCGCTGTGCCTCAGTTTCCCCATCTTTCCAGTGGCGTCAATCATCCCCATGCTTGCGAGATCCTGGGCCGGAAACACAAAAGCAACAGCTGTAAATTTGTCCCCAAAGTACCCGCATTGGTGTCCGATGGTGAGTTCTCGCCCATCACGGTCCAGAGTAAACACTGATAGATTCTCAATTGGATCTTTTACATTAAAATTCAGCACTGCTGTACCATGCTGGAGGTGTATGGGGGGAGGCTGCATGTGTGTGGGGTGTGTGTGTGTGTGAGAGAGAGAATGCAGCATCTGCTCATTTGAACACAGCATGTCTGTGTTCATGCGGCATATGTGTATGTGTTTGACTATTGTTTCAAAGCAACTGTGTGTGTGCGTTTGTATGCATCAGGCGTGTGTAACCGGTGTTTGCATGCAGCAAGCGTGTGTAACCGGAATGCTGTGTGTGTGTTTGCATGCAGCAAGCGTGTGTAACTGGAAGTGTGTGTGTGTGTGTGTGTGTGTGTGTGTGTGTGTGTGTGTTTGCATGCAGCAAATGTGTGTAACTGGAATGTTCTGTGTGTGTGTGTTTACATGCAGCAAGTGTGTGTAACCTGAATGCTCTGTGTGTGTATGTGTTTGCATGCAAGTGTGTGTAACCTGAATGCTGTGTGTGTGTGTGTGTGTGTGTGTGTGTGTGTGTGTGTGTGTGAGTATTTGAAGGTTCTTTGTGTGTATCTGAATGCGGCGTGTGTACATTTAAAATTAGTACCTGGGGGGGGGGGGGGAGTGGTCCTAACTGATACCAAATGTCTGTGCGGAACAGTTGGAGGCACTTGAGAGAATGCGGTTTGCCTGCTTTAGCTTTTCCAAAGGACTAATTTTATTTTTACCTCCAGCTTTCATCGTCTGGGCGCCAACAGGAAGCGCGCATTCTGGGGCAATCCAGATGTGCTGGGCCTGGCGACGGGGAATGGACACAGCTGGACGGGCGGCCACGCTCTGGGCTGGTCTAGGTAGAGGCCCGAGGACGAGAAAAGGGAAGGGGGGAGGGACCTGCACGCTGGCCCTGCTGCCTGGGTTTCTGTGGAAATGCTCCGGTCAGATTTCTGCGGAGCTTGGTGGGTTTGCCCTCGTTGTGGGTCTGAGCCCGCCCGCCTGGCAGAGTGTGGAGACTGGCCCATGACAACGTTGTGCAGGGTTACCAAACAAAAGCAAAGCGAAAGGCTCCGACATCCTGCAGAGGCATGAGTCACTCGCTTGTGAAAAGCGTCCTCACTCACTCGCCAGCCATCTCAGCTGTGCAGCACAAGGAGCCGTCGGCCAGGGCTTGGCAGGGGGGTAGGTGGGACAGGGCCTGGGGCGTGGTCAGCCTGCCCTTGCACAGTCGTGTGCACCAGTGCGTGTGAATTCACTGTGCGATGAGTCCTGCCCTGGACGGTGCAAACACAGACCACAAGGAGTATTAAACGGGGGGGAGAAAGTGAGCTACAAAAAGTGAAAACGGCACGAGAGAGAAGTGTGGGCGAGCGTGTCGCACGAGAGAGTGCGATGGAGAGGGAGCGTGGGACAGAGGGGTGTGTAGCACGCCGGAGGGAGTGTGCGTGAGAGCCGGGGCTGCCGCCCGCCCCGGGATGCACCAGGCACATTGTTTCTATCCTGTTATTGTTTCGCCGCATTCTGAGCATGGAGGAAATTTAAAACCTCACAATAATTGTATTTAGGAACTTCCAAGCGTCTCCATGGCGACCCGCCGTGACGCCAGCCAGGGCCGAGATGGCAAGGCTGCAATATCCAGCCAGAGCACAACACACAACATGCGCCCTTGGTTAACCCCGTCTGGGCCAGGCTGGGGCAGTTGGGAAGGGCTGGCCAGGCCGGGGAGGGCGTGCGCTTCCTGTTGGATCCAGGGCGGGCCGAGGCGCGGGGAGGGGGGAGGGGCGCGTGGGGAGGGCGGATGGCGGGTTGGTGGGTGGCGAGATGGAATTTTAACACGGAGGGAAGGGGAACGAACTACTGGCCCAATTCACCAAGGGCTGCGGCGGCTTCTCCGTCCCTGGCCAGTTGGAAAACAAAATTGGTTGTTTTCTTGCTAAACAATCTGCCCCGGGAATTTGTGGAGGGCGGTTCTTTGGCTTGCGTTATGCAGGCGGAGAGATGAGGTGATCACAGTGGTCTTGGGAAAGAAAGAAAGAAAGAAAGAAAGAAAGAAAGAAAGAAAGAAAGAAAGAAAGAAAGAAAGAAAGAAAGAAAGAAAGAAAGAAAGAAAGAAAGAAAGAAAGAAAGAAAGAAAGAAAGAAAGAAAGAAAGAAAGAAAGAAAGAAAGGAACGGTAGGTAGGTAGGTAGGTAGGTAGGTAGGTAGGTAGGTGGCCAGGCAGGCAGACAGACACTCTGCTATTTCACTAACTGCCCAAAGTGCTACCTGAAAAACAATTCCATAATTAATCCCACTGGGGAAAGGATTTTGGACCCCTGTGATGCCCTATTTTAGCCCCACTGGCTCCGGTTACTACTTGGATGGGCGGCTACCAAGGCCACGTCAGGGGGCTTCGGAGGGACATGTGTTCGGCCCCCTGTGTCAGTGGGAGGGGACCTCCGTGCCCCAGCGTGGCTCTGGGGGAGCTGTGCAGTGGGGGGCTGAGCAAGAATCCAGCGCCCCGGCACTCCCCGTGAGTCAGTGCCTGGGGCGCGCCCCCACCAAGGACCAAGCTGCGGCCCGATGAACCGACTCCCCGGGGTCAGGATGGCCCGCGTGACAGACACCCTTGTGGCCTGGCCCCCCCGGGTTGGCCTACTGGGACCGCATGAGGCCGGCGTGAGATGTGTCAGCTCTGGACAGGGCCAGTGGCCTCGCTAGGGGCGACTCTGCACCTCGTGGGTCAAGGGCTTTCGCTGGTGGACGCCGGCACCGCTGCCGTCTCTAGCGTCCCGTTCAAATGGGCCAGCTCGGGATTGGGCCCCATGGACTCCAGGGGAACTGTGCCTGATTTGCACCTCTTGGTGATCTGAGCCGTGGGGGTGACGTGAGGCCTCTAACTGTCACTGTGCATATGGGGGGGGGGGTTGGCCTCAGGAATCGTGGGCCAGGTTCCCTCTAATGTCTTCCGTCCATGTGCGGAATGAATTTTGTTCTGTGCACCAAGGCATGTGTGGATGTGCACCACCCATGGAAACATATGCTGCTGGCGGTGGGTGCTCTGCTAATCAGCTGGGCAGCATTTGAATCTCTCCTGGGCAGCCACCCATGTGCCCAGGGAGCACTGACCGTGGATCACCTCAGTCGTCCCAGCTCTGGGGCAGAGCATGGTCCCGTAGCCGGAGCAGGGGGCTTGGAGTCAGGACTGTCAAACTCAGTCCCTGGCTCACCACATGACCGTGAGTTTTCCTGTGTTGCACTGTGCCTCGGTTTCCCCTTTATACAAAAAGTCTAATAATAACTTTCCCTCAAAAGCAGCTGGGGAGTGGGGAGTATCAAGGCACCGAGAGTAGTGTCAGCTCCCTGAATTACAAACCGGGGGGCAGGGGGCGACAGTCATTTCAGGGCTCTTGATTACTTTGTGTCTGGCACTTTGGGACAGACATTTGCAGGATGAACAACTCGAGGGTACCCACAGTCAATCAAACAGTCCGTTGCTATGGCAGGAAAACAACAGTCGGGGCAGGAGGAGACGGTGTCAGAGACAGCTCAAATGACAGAGATTTGCATGGAGAGAAAAAAAAATCCCTTAACTTCAGCCCCCGTGGGCAACCTGCACTGAATTAAGTGTTATATTATAGGCCTCGCATAGCTGGAATAACCACAGTGACGTCGTGCGGCTTTGCCGACTTCCGAAGTAAAACACTGTTTAATGTCTGTGTGTAGGGTTGCCATGGCGACAATAGCCGGGTGTGTGCATGTGTGTGCGCGCTCGGGGCCTTGCTTATCACAGGAAAGCAAATCTGGCCTCCACCAGCGTCTGACGCCAGGCAGAGCGGGGCTGTTACCTACGGGCTGACAAAAGCGGAGGGGAATTCCTGGATTCCCCCTAATCTGGCTGGGTGGATTGAGTTGGGATTGGTCCTGCTTTGGGCAGGGGGCTGGACTGGACGGCTTCGTGAGGTCTCTGCCAGCCCCGGATTCTACGATTCGATGATCCGGGCGAGGCGCAGGCGGACCGTGGAGCGGACGGCTGCACTGGCAAAGAGGGTTGTCCCCCCCGCATTTCCCTGGCTGGAGAGCGCGTGGCTGCCACAGTCTCGTTCCGCCTGTAGCGCCGGAGGCTGTCGGGTGGATTCTGTTCCCCGTTGTGCCACCGGGGAGTCCAAGCCCTGTGTGTCCTGGCTGAGAAAAGCCTCTTTGCTCTCCCTCTGTGTTGGGAGCGGGCTGGATTCTGAGCACGAGCGGCAGCAGCCAGCCGCCGGAGGGGGGTTCTCGACCTTTCCTGCTGGCTCTGCCCCTTGTCGGGCATCTGACTGGACGGGAGCGGCCTCAGTTTCCCCTCACCTAGTCACACGTTGCTTACAGAATCAGACACCCCGTCCCACGCTACGAGGGAGAAGGCGCGCTTGCTCATTGTCGTTACGAAGTACGTCTCTTGGGATGTCAGTGGTGTGTTCACACTTCACGGTGATTCGGACCTTGGCCGGGGGCGTGCACCCCAGGGCAGCTACACGGCTGGGCACCTCCTAAGGCCGGCTCTGCGTGTGGGACCCCCCCCAGCCCATCCCATGTCCCCCCAGCTGCAAGCCCCTGAGCGAAACCACTAGTCTCGTGGCTAGCGATCTCCTACTGAAGCCGAAGCTCTGTCCATGGAGTGAGTGGTGATCTGAACCATAAATGGGAGGGTGCGGGTGTGACCGCAGGTGTGCAGGTGTCGGCACGAGGATCTCACACTGCACTAGTGAAACATCGCACGAGGGGGCCGTTTCACTGGTCTGCAGGCAGCACCACACCAGAAAAGACTCCAGCCCACAGGATCGCAAGCCTGGCTCAGGTTTCGGCTTGATATGTGCCTGGGTGGGATTACTGGGGAGACGGGGGGGGGACTGCGAGAGCTGGGGCTGGCCTCAGAGACCCAGGAGGTCCCTGCCGGTCCCATGGTCCTATGCCCCGGATTGACTGCGCACGCTCTGTCTCCCCGTATTGGATAGACTCAGAACTGGAAGGGCCCATGCGAGGGCCTCATGGCAGGACCCAGCACTGTCTAGACCATCCCTGATAGACATTTATCCGACCTGCTCTTCAATATCTCCAGATGGAGATTCCACAACCCCCCAGGCAATTTACTCCAGTGCTCAACCACCCTGACAGGCAGGGAGTTTTTCCTAATGTCCAACCTCAACCTCCCCTGCTGCAGTTTAAGCCCCTTGCGTCTCGTCCCGTCCTCAGAGGCCAAGGGGAACAATTTTCTTCCTCCTCCATGTAGCCCCCTTTTAGATACTTGAAAACCGCTGTCACGTCCCCTCCGTCTTCTCTTTCCAAACTAACCAAGCCCAGTTCCTTCAGCCTCCCTCCTAGCTCCTGTTCTCTGGACCGTTCATCATTCTTGCTGCTCTTCTCTGGGCCCTCTCCAATTTCTCCGCATCTTCCTTGAAATGTGGTGCCCAGAACTGGACCCAACCCTGCCGCTGAGGCCTAAGTGTGGTCAGGTCGTTGGGGGGAGATTCTCCGCAGTCCAGCCACACCTGTAGCCCCGGGTGTGAATGCCGCAACAGCCGAAGAAAGGATCCTCAGACAGGCGCCGCGCCTCTGCTCCCTGGCTCTAGGCCCCTTTCCAGCAGGGCAGGGAGCGGCTCTGCCATGTTCCAATGGCCCCGTGGTGGAGCGGAGCCTTCTCGCCAGGCCCCAATTGTCAGGCGAACCTGCCCCTTTCTGCCCCTCCGCGTCCTCGCCCTGCGAACGCCCCCCACCCCGCACCTGGGGAAAGGGGGCACCCGCCTCCCCGCTAAACAGGCGCTTGCTTTGCGGGCTGCCAGGACGCTGTTCCTGTGTCCCCCGCTGCGTCCACTGCCCTGGCACCCTCGTGGACACCACAGCGATTGTCTGCCGCCCCCCTCCCCAGTTCTCACAGGCGACAGGCGTCTCCTTCGCTCCCTGTCCTTAAATCCAGGGACAGCTCATGTCATGTCCCCCAGGGTACCACACGGCCAGGCAGCTCTGGGGCCGTTTGAACCCCCAAATCTTCCTGGCAGCCAGGACCCCCAAGTCTCCACTTTGTGTTCGCCGCCGCCCCCCTCCTCCCGAGCCCCCAGCCTCCTCTGAGACCCCCTCCCTGCCCGACCCCAACCCCGTCTGAACATCAGCCCCCGATCCCCCAACCCCTCCGCCCCCCAGTTTGTATGGCCAGTTGCTGGGTTGTGGGGCAGGGCCGTGTGGGGCAGGCAGCGAGGTACCTGTGGGCCGCCTGGCTGGGCCATACTCCTTCTAATAACCCGGCCGGTGCAGCTGGGACCCCCGGTGGCTCTGCAGCGGGGCCTGCTGCTCCCCCCACCTCGGGGGGGTGGGTCATAACTGGGGGCTCTAGAGCGGGTCTAGAACAAGAACTGCTGCTGGGCCATCCTCAGGCTACAGGCTCTAGAGCCGAGCGCAGCAGGCTCAGGCGAGGGCCTTGGCCCAGAGAGACCTGGGACTGGGGTTCTAGAGGAGCTAGTGAGTCTAGAACCGCCCTGCACATGGGCCGGGTGTTTCCGGGCAGGACTAAGTTCAGGGAGGGTCTAAAGCCGACGGGGGGGGGGGGATGTTCGGGCAGCCCCCTCTGCACAGCTGGCCTCGGATGGGGGAGGGACCGGCACATCTGCTCAGGCCTGGGGGAGGGAGCTAGCATTCGCCCACCTGAGGGGGGCTGGGGAACGCTGGGGGCTGCATTGCAAGGCAGGGCGGGCGGGGGCCGGCGGACACAGGGATCAGGCGGGTGAGGCCAGAACAGGTGTCTTGGAGTCAGATAACGCCGAGGGGCTGGGAGGGTCTAAATCCGCCAGGTTTATATTCTCCAGTAGGCCTGGGCCAGGGACCCTCCTTTCCAGGGCGAGAGGCTCGAAAATCAAGGGAGCAGCCTTGGGCTTTTGCGGCTGCCAGAGGCTCGCGAGCAAGCGCGTTGCAGGGGACGTGGGGTTCACGGGGCAGCTTCTGGGGCCTTTTGGTTCTGCGCTTGTGCGGCCCCTCGCGCCGAGGTGGCGGCCTTGCCGGTGGAGAACGAGCCGAGCCGAGCGATCCCCGTGGCCGGTGTGCGCTAGGCTCTCTGTCCGAGGACGGTTCCGCTCCCTGCGGGCGGCGTGAGGCTGTTCGCCCACCCCGAAAGGCAGCCACCTCCGACGCGGAGCTGCCAACTTGCCCCAGCGGTTTAGGAAGGCAGGGGGTGCACGAGGGGGGGTTGCTTGTTTTTCAGGCAGGTAGCTTGTAAATGGCTCTGGCTGGAAAAAGCCCACGGAGTCTGGGCCTCCGCCCGTCCTTGGCCGCCCCCTGTGCCAATCTGCCAGCCCCTGGGTTTTTCCCGGGCGCAGCTGCCTTCAGCGTGGATCTCCGAGTCTGTTGACAGATGCCCAAAGGTGCGTTCCCGGTGAGTCAATCCGCACCTCCTACACAGGCAGCAATTAGACGTTGGGATTTTGAAATCAAAAATAAAATCATCATCAACCCCCCTCGGAAAGGTGAAATAACAACACCCGTAACTCACGCCGCAGGAATGGGGTTGGGACCAGAGACAGGCCAGGGCCAAAACCTTCCCAGCGCTAGGCATCCAGGAAACAAGGGGATTTGAAACCCAACCCCGCACCCGCACTGGGGCGATGGGCCCGCTCTGGACCGTGAGACAGAGCGTCGTGAATCCGTGGCACAGCGTGGGCCAGAGCACAGCTGTCCTGCCCCCCTTCCCCACCTCACTCCTGTCCCAGAGTGTGGGGGAGAACTCCAGTGCCCAGCCCCCTAGTCTAACCACGCTCCCCTCCCAGAATTGGGAATAGACCCCAGTAGCCCTCCGTCCTACTCTCCCGTTCCAATCATTCCCACCCGCAGTCCCTTCTGCTGTAACCGCTAGACACTGCTCCCTTCCCAGAGCTCGGCACAGAACCCAGGAGTCCTGGACCTCCCCTGCTTTACCCACTAGACTTACACTGCCATCCCGAGAGGCTGAACTGCAGACCAGATTTTGTGCCTCTTTGAAATCTAGTTCCAAATCTTTGCATCCCGAGCCAATGTTTCCCTCTAATGGTTTCCATACACGTGTGGAATAAATTTTGTTCTATGCACCAAGGCATGTGCAGACATGCACCACCAGTTGTGGGTACTCTGCTAATCAGCTGGGTGGCATTTGACTCTCTCCTGAGTGGCTGCCCAAGCGCTCGGCCTACAGGGAACACTGCCCAGAGCCCATTTCTAGTTCTAAAGAGAGTGTGAATGTGCGTGTGTGTGTGTGCGGGCAAGTGTGTCCGTCTGTGTGTGCATGCATGTGTGTTTGTGTGTGTGCGTGTGCATGTGCACGTGTGCGCACATACGTGTGTGTGTGTGTGTGTGCGCGCGCGCGCGCACAGGTATGTGTGTGCATGCATGTGTGTGTGTGCGCATGTATGTGCATGTGCGTGCGTGAGTGTGGGCAAATGTGTGTGCGTGTGTACATGTGTGCACGTGTGTGTGCATGTCTGTATGTGTGCATGTATGTGCATGTGTGTGAGAAAATGTGCGCGTGTGCGCGCATGCATGTGCATGTATGTGTACGTGTGCACACGTGTGTGCGCATGTCTGTATGTGCGCATGTGTGCGAATGCGTGTGCGTGTGTGCAAATGCGTGTGTGTGTGTGTGTGTGCACGTGTTTGCATGTCTGCATGTGTGTGCATGTGCGCGCGTGTGTGCACATGTGTGTGCGTGTGAGATGCTCAGCCAGAGCCAGGCCTCAGTAGCAATAATGGGAGATCATCTTGCTGACCAAGTCATCAGAGAGACAGATGGTTCCCATCAGATTTCTGCTCCCCACACATGTCCCCGCTTCGGCTGCGGCGTTTGATTTCCAGGCCAGGTCTCTGCAGGGAAGGGAAGCCCAGGCCGCTCTCCGGGCTCTGTAGGTTCATAGATGCCCGGGCAGGGGAACACAGCGATCCAACGCACTGCAGCACACAGGCCCGAGCAGAGCTGGTAGAAACCCACCCGGCCTGATTTACCCATTGCCGGGGAGGGAGAAGCTGCCACGAGTCTTGGCAGATGGTTGCGGCGGCTGGTTACTGTCACCAGTAGAAATGGACGCGTTGCTTCCCAGCCGAATTGGTCTAGCTTCAGCTTCTTCCCATTGGATCCTGTGAGACCAGGCCTGGGCAAAGGTCGGCCCGCTACGCCGTGGATCCGGCCCACGGCCGCCCAGCCGCTCCCCCACCCCCAGGCCAATCAGAAGACGTCTCTAGGCCCCACCCCTTCCACCCAAGGCCCCGCCCTGTCCAGGGTGGCCCCCTTTTAAGATCGATGCCCATGTGAGACCTTGCTCTGCTAGGGTGAAGAGCCCGTTGTCAGAGATTTGTTCCCCATGCGGATACCCTGAGCCCAGCGAGGGGCAGCCTAGGCTAGTGAGTGGGCCGCAGAGGGTCCGGTCTCTCCTGCAAGACGGCTGTAGCCAAGCGGGTCTCTGGGCTGGGGCAGTTTTACTCACGGCGCTTGCCAGGGAGCAGGAATTTGAGGGGGAGCTGACTGAACCCTCGCAGCGCTGTGCCGTTCGTGGGGTGTGCCCTCGGCACGCGCCCCCCTTCGCCTGCTCCGGCTTCCTGGGCGTGTCACTGAGTTAACCCCGGCAGGGAAAAACCCGACACGGGCGGAACGCAGCAACGGTCACCAAGTGTCCTGTGGACCACACAGAACTTCAGTGGCCAACTCGCTGGCTTCGGGGGTAGCTGCCACCACCAAGTGAAATAAAAGGAAACCTCTTTTATAGAATCATAGAGCTGGAAGGGACCTCAGGAGGTTCTCAAGTCTAGGAGGTCTTCTTGAACCCAGGAAGAAAGCCCTGGGACTTCTTCCAGAGGGGTACCCCCAAGCTCCCTGAAAACAAAGAAAAAGCAGGTCCCCTGCCGACATGAAAGCCCTTTATCGATCTCCTCAGTAAACCTCATCCTACGCGGCATAACGGGGAGGTAGATAAAGGGCTTTCTGGTCGGCAGGGGAGCGTCCAGACTAGCGCGCTGAGCTGACAAACAGCTGATTGGCTGTTTGTCGGCTCAGCGCGGCAGCCATTTAAATTTAAATGAAGCCGCAATTATTTAAATCACGGCTTCATTTCCCTTTGCCGATCAGCCGAATCTACATGGCTCCGTCGATGAAGCCATGTAGTTTAGACACACCCTTAGTCTGAGGCAGGCGGACACACATGGCCAGGCCTCCTGTTTTGTTCCAGGACACAAGACTCAGCTCATCGCCTTCCAAAAGGTGATGGTAGTAACAAAGCAAAAGGATTTACCTGATAACGCGCACTTAATAGCTAGGTGTTACAGAGCAACTGCGTAAACCAAATGAAGACGCAGAGAGCGTCTCTGGGTACAGCTCTTGGATAGTGAGTGTGGGAGGGAAGGCTCGGGTCCACACAGAGACGTTTAACCAAACAACCACTACAAAGAAAAACGCCCCGATCGTGACAGAATACACCTTTCCCCTCTCCTCACCATCCGGGCTGAGCTGTACTTCGAGGCCTGGTTCTCTCCCCTGTCCAGTGTTTCTTATGGGCCTGGTAATTCCAATCCCTGCATCTGCTCCCTTGACTTCGAATTGGTTTTCAAAGAGAGCAGGCCAGGTATCAACATACAATTCAGATTTCATCCCTGTATCCCCATTGGCTCTTCTGGCTCCCTCCCAACACCCTTGCTAGCTACCTGAGTTTAACCCCTTAGTCACCGGGTGCTGGCCGGCACTCCTGCTGTCCATCACGGGCCACTGGTTGCCCACCACGGTAGCAAGGACATCATTGCATCTTCTCTTCGTTAAGCTCAAATTGCTCGGCCTGTTTAGCGTAGCGCTATAGGGCAGGTCCTCTGGCTCTTCCCTCGTTCTTGCGGCTCCTCTCCTAACCCACTCTGATGTAGCAACCCCGTTCTTGGCCCGCGGGCATCAAAACTGGACGGCATGTTCCAGGAGCGGGCGCACCAGTGCCAAATAGAGAGGTAGAATAATCTCCCGCAAGATCCCCTTGTTATGCAGCCGCGGGTCATGATTCCGTTGGGCCCCCGGGGCATGCCAGGTGCGCGTGTTCTGGGGATTGTCCGCTGCAGCCCGGCATTTTGGGGTGATTTGCAAGCGTTCGCTGTGATGGTTTTGTCATCGCCCAGACTTTCCTCTTCGGGACCCTCCTCCATTTCTCTGGGCACATCGCCCGTCTCCCCCGAATTCGGACCCTTTCCACTCGGCTGCTCTTGAGTCCTGTCCTGTCATGTTGCCCCATCTCCACCTGCCCCATCTCCATCTCATGACCAGGCTCTCTTACGCCATTTATCCTTATATCCCTCAGGAGGCAGGGCAGGGCGATTATTCCCATTGTACAGGAGGGGAAACTGAGGCACGGAGCTGCAGTCACACAGAGAGCCTAGGGCAGAGCAGGGAATTGAGCCCAGGTCTCCTGACCTGAGAGCCATTTTTCCTTTCAATGGCAGGGCCCAACCTGTCTTGTCAACGTGTGTGTCTGTTTTCCACGGAAACAGAACCTCCGATATAATATGAAAAAAAAAATAAAGCACGTGATTTTCAATCTGATCTGACGCTCTGAGGGGGAGGCACCTGGGCTCCTGATTCCTGAGTGCTTGGTGACGCCGCAGCCCTGCCGAGGTGCCATGGGCATAACTGCAAAACAGCTCAGGCGCCAACCTTCCACACACGTACTCATGTGTTGAACTTCACGGCTGTGTGCAGCGGCCCCAGGGCCTGGCTCTTAGAGAGGGCCTGTCATCGGTCGATTTCCAAGCCCTTTCCCAAGGAGGCCAAGACCATTATCCCCATTTTATAGATGGAGAAACTGAGGCCTGGAGGAGTAAGGGACTTGCCCAGGGTCACACAGCAGGCCAGTGGCAGAGCCAGGAAGATTGCTGAACTTTAGGCCAGCGCTCTAGATGGGAGTCCGGTTGACACATGGATTCAACGCCAGCCTCATCAGTCATCTCCGAGGCAGCCTGCCCCAAAACCACCGGCTCTTTCCAGCCGGGTCCCAGGGGGAGAGCCTTCGCTCCGCACCACGCAAGGCCGGGAAAATCCAGAGCCGCTTCCATTCATTTTGCGCCAACCGCACAAGTCAGCGGATTGTCTCATGGGCCTGGCCGGCCTGAAATCTTCGGGGGCCGGCCTCCTCTCGGGGCTGGTGGCCAAAGCCACCCCAGATCTGTGGGAGCCTTCGGCTCCGGGTCCAAAGGGACGGGGCTGCCGGGGATCTCCCCTTCTGTGGAGCCTGCGGGCCCCCCCCCTGCAAAAACCCTGCTTCCTGGAAGACATCCCCGCCCTGTGCAGCTCCCACTGAGTCAGCAGGTCCAGCAGACTTGAAAGGGAGTCAGTCATCTTCTACTCCAGGCATTACAGTAAGGAGGCCCCGCCCACCGCCGGTCTCATCTCTCCCTCGGCCCCTCGTAATTAGCACGGGGGGCGGGGCCAAGGTTTTAAAAAGGATTTCCCTTCTTTGAGTAAAAGTCAGTGACTTGAGATGGGCAAGCGCCCAGCCTGGCTGGAGGGAGCCGGAGGGAGCGTCTGTCGGCCCGCCCGCCCGTCGGTCCGCCCGCCCGTCCTCTGTCCGCCCCAGTGGAATTATAGGGGGGTCCTGCGATCGCAGCTCCGGCAGCCGAGACTTGCGGGGCGGGTAAGGAACTTTTCGGGGCTTCGCGTGCGGGGCGGGCGGGCGGGTGCGCTGCTTTTCGGAGCGGCCGGCCGGCGGGTGCGCCCCCCGGCGCGGGGTCTGGGGCGCGGTCCCAGCGGACGGGGGCCGGGTTCGGCTCCGCGGCCGCGATCTCCCCGCGTGGCGGGTGTCCCGGGGAGCGGGACGAGCCCCCTGCGTGGGGCCGGGGGGGGGGGACTCTCCGTGTAAACACCGGGCCGGGCGGCTTCTTGCGGGATGGAAAGAATGCGGCGGGCGGAGCGCGGTGGGTCGGGCTGGGCGAGCCCCCCCGTCCGTGGCCACGAACCAAAGCGGCTCTTGCCCCGTTTGGGGAGGGCCCAAGAGGCCGCCCCCAGGCGGGGACCCTCCTGAGCGGGGCGGCGCCGGGCGGGTTAAGGCAAAGCCGATCGGTCCCGGTTCCGAGCCGGGTTCGGGGGTGACCCGGGACGGGCGTGATGGGGCCCGAGCCGCCTCTCCGGGGGGGCGGGCCCGCTGCGAATCAATCCAGCCCAGGAAGGGGCTCGGGGCTGGGGAGGGGGTCCCGGGGGGCGGGGGCGGAAGAGCCACCCCCCTCCCCGTCGAGGCAAAGCCGAGCAGCGTGGCCAAGAGGCGGGTCGGTCCCTCTCCCCAGCGCCCCTCTGCAGTTGTATAACCGCCCGGGCGGAGTTATGTAAGGACAGGGGGGAAGGGGTGTGCGATGGGGGGTGGGCCCCGCACCGCCACGGATCCCAGCGTGCGGGGGGGGGGCAGGCTGGGCCTTGGCGTGTCACCGTCGAGCGTGATTCATTCTTTCCTGGTGCCTCTCGCGTTTCCCTTTTGTGGGCCGAAGCGTTCGGTAAATTACGAGCCCGCCCGGGCACCTTTGGGCCTCGGGACGTGGGCTCGGCGCAGGCTGGCGCGGCCGGACGGGCTGGGCGCTGGCCGTTGTCCAGAGGGGCACGGTGGAACCACGGACGAGCCGGGCGGGGGAGGGCGATAAAAGCCCCCCCTTGGGCAGCCCGGGGGCCTGGCATCTCTGTCGCTAGCCCACCACTGGCCGGGGCTGGGGGGCTCAGGTTCTGAGCCGCGGGGCTGAAGCCGCCCCAGAAATCGGCCTCGCTCCCGGCAGGCGGGCAGGGCCCTGCGCAGTGCGAAGACGCCGCGGCCCTCGTTCTAAACCCCCAGGTGTGGGCACCGTGGGCTTTGGGCCGGGGAAGGGTGGAAGCGATGAGGCTTGCGGACCCTTTGCCCGTGTAGGACCCCGACGGCCGGGCCCCGCCAGCTCCCATTGGCCCCCCGGGGAGCTGCCGCTTTGGGGAAGGCTGGGAGGGCGGCCACCCCACCTGGGGGTGCTCGGAGCCCGCCCTCCGTCTGTCGCCCGTCTCTCCTGCCAACGCCCCGGGCCCCACATCCCGGGATGGGGCGGAGGGGGGTTTAGGTGTCGGGTGCGTCGTTTCCCTCCGGTGGGGTCCTGGGCCGGTCCCAGCAAGGACACGTGGGCCAAACTTCGGTTTCCTTTGTGACGTAAGCGCCTGGGAATCAAAACTGCTGAGGCTTCAGTTTGCCCTGGGGCGAGACTTGCCCAGCGTAGGCTTGGCTGGCGAGAGCCCGAGACCCCCTTCCCGTGGGCGCGTCTGGGACTCCCTCCGGGATGGGGCAGCTAAGCTGGGGAGGGAGCATTGTGGGAGCCACATGCGTGTTCTAGCCGGGACCTCGACTGGTCGCTCTGTCCCTCCTGTGGCTCGCGCCGCGTGCACGAGAATCCAATTTGCTTCCCCCTCTTCCTTGCCACCCAGGCGACCCCCACCCCTCGGCCATGCCCCCGCACAGAGCCAGACGGGCACTGCCCATGGCCGGCCTGGCGTCTGGACCGGGAGCAGCCCTGAACTAGCCCCACGCGGCCCCTCCTGCGGGCAGAAGAGTCCCTGGGTGGGACGAGAGGGGCATTCCGGGGCTTCCTGGCGCAGTGTGGAATTGGGGGGGTCGTGGCGCAGATACCCCGCTCGGCTGCGCAGCTCCGTTAACGCCCCGGCACCGGGCCAGGCCGCTGACTCGTCTCTCATTGGCTGCTCGCTCGCCGCTCCAGACCCGGCCGCCATCCGCAGCGTCCCAGCCACGTGACTTGGGCCTCGCCTGAGGTGCCCCCGGCCCACGTCAGTCGTCCTCTCGTCTGGTGGCAGGGCGTGGTTCCCGCGAGAGGCTCCGTGGCCCTAATGCCAGATTTGTTTGCTGGAGTGAAGCCCCATGCGTGACAGCCCCTTCCAGCCGGGACGGGCACCTCTGACCCCCCCACGCGCTACACACCGGGAGCCGGGCGGGGAAAGCGCCTGCGGGGTTCTCCAAGGGGCTCGTGGGATCTTTGCTCCTCGCCCCCCTAAAAAGGCCAAGAGGCTTTGAGCCCACGGGCAGATCTGCCGTGCACAGGCCGGGGGGGCTGGGGAGGGCAGCCCCGGCCCCGGGACGCTTGGGCTGGGTTTCAAAACTGATCTCAGCTTCTCTTTCCCTTGCAAAATAAAATCAAGAGGCCCCCTGGAAAAAGCCCCTTCCCTGGAAAAGAAACAAGCGGCCTTTGTTCCAAGCAGGCAGGGAGCTGCTGGCAGAGGGACTCAGCGGGTGGGTCAAACGGCAGAAGTAGGGCCGCAAAGAGGGGTCCAGCTGGTCCTTCTGGGCCTGGGGAAGGAGCCGCCAGCCCCGACGTCCTGCTGGGATCCTGCTGCCTGGAGTGGACGGGCCTTGCAAGGGGAGGCCGCCGTACTCGCGACGCGGAGCTGATCCTAGGCCCACGTAGACACAGGGAGGCCTCCGGCCGGGAGTCCTACGTGGATCCCAGCTTCACGCCCCACGTTCGGGACGTTTGGCTTGGGGAGTGGGCGTCGGGCTGCGGCTGTTCAGGAAAGGGAGCGTGGTCTAGGGCGATCCTTCTCTGAGCCAGGGAGGGACGACTGGAGGGGAGCCAAGGCGGTCAATTTCACACTGGGCCCATCCCTGAACGGGAGGGCAAGCCCTACCAACCACTGAGTCCTGCCCCAGCCAGAGCCCTCGCCTGGGGGCAGAGCCAGTCCCATCAGCACCCGGGGGCGCCCCAGCCCTGCTGCGAAACCGGGCGTGGGCCTGACGCGGGAGGCGCTGCCAACTGATTTCAGGCGGATTTGATGCTCAGCTCTTCTGAGAGTCTTATGGTCGCTCCTAAGGGTGATGTCTCCTAGTCACGTGCACTGGGCACACCCACACCCACACCCACACCCACACCCACACCCACACCCACACCCACACCCACACCCACACCCACACCCACACCCACACCCACACCCACACACACACACCATGTCTCTGAGGGCTACCTCTCTCACACCTACCCCCATACACCATGCCTCTGGGGGCTACCAGCTTGTAAGGACCCAACCCACTGAAATCAATGGGAGCTTTCCCACTGCCCAGCAGCCTGACATGTTAGCAAGCGCTTGGGCGTTTCCTTGATCTGGGCTGGCACAGGAATTCAGCCCCCTCCCCACCCCCACTGCATTTGCCGCTGGGGAACAGCCTCCTCCAGCCAGGCAGGGCCAGGCCAAGAGACCCCATTAACGCCCACATCAGTGCCAGCAACTCGGGGTGCACTGGAGTCTCCCTGGGGACGCAGCCAGGAGGCCTCTGTGCAGGCAGGATCCTCCCCCCTCCCCCCGGCAGCAGAGCCAGGCTAAGTGGCAAGGTTTGGCGGGGGAAGGGGAGCTGAGGGGAGCTCTGGGGGGTGCCCCCATGCGCCGTCACTGCAGGTTGTCCGGGGCCGAGCCGAGCAGTGATCACGTCCTACGCAGGAGGCGAGCGGGTTCGGCCGGGGGCTCAGACCCACCCGTGTCCCAGGCGCCGGAGACGGGAGCAGAGCTCGGAACAGCAGCTGGGTTCCTTTTCGGCCCCCGAGGATCCTCCCCCCTGGATCGGGGGCTGATTCCAATCCCACTGGGCTTGTCTCTAACTCGTCCCTGCAGAGAGCAGAAATCCAGAGCCTGGCTTCTTCGGCCACACCCTGCGACGCAAAACGACCAACCACAAACATCAGGGATTGATTTCAGCAGCGCTGAGAATTTGGGGTCTGTCCGTGCCCCTCCCCCCATGCTAGTTCTCATCTAGCTAATTCTCACCCACCCCCAGCCTCGCCCCAGTTCTCAGCACCGTAAACACGGCAGTGACACCTCACATGGCACCGATACTCGACCAAAATTCGCCCCGGCGCGCGCCGTGCTCGGCCCGAGAGCCTGAAAAGAAAACAGCGCCTGTCAAAGTAAGGGGAGAGAGAGCGTTGCGGAGACACCGAATCCTTCTTTTCGTTTCTTTGGTCCCCCTCTTCGACTGTGAATCGGCCCAACGGGACACGCCCCGCGCCTGACCTTCCAGCCACTGGTGTGTGCGTGAGAGCGGGGGCGAGCGTGTGGCTATTTGGTGAAACACGCACACACAAAGTACAAAGGGTGTCCCAGAAATCTGAGCCTGCCGAAGGTTCGTCTCCAACCACCGGCTCTAAGCCACACACGTTTGGCTCCGTCTCTGAATCTGCCCCAAGCAGAGTCAGGCGTCTGGGTCTGACCCAGCTGCAGCGTGGTGCGGGGAAACGGAAGCTCGCACAGACGGGCGCGGAGGACCCGAGAGGTGTCAATTTCCGTTCTGATGATGAGAGTAACCCTGTGTTGGGAAGAACCCCCCTTTTGCCTGTCGGGGGACCCTCGCCCTGCGTGCCGGTGTACGTGGCCCCGGATCTCCATAAAAGTCCTGACACGTCTGGGCCAAGGGCCTCTTTGAAAAGGGGGCCTTGGAGCTCTGAGCTGTGGGCCTGTGCCTTAGATTCTGGAGAGGAGGTCAGCACATCCCTCTGAAATTGACGTCCACGCCCGGCGAGGGTCCTTAGCCTTCGTATTACGGGTCAGGACTCCTGTGCGTTTCTTTTGTGTATTACGGCAGCGGCCTGCAGCCCCCGTCTTGGGCCAGAATCCCATTGTGCGGGTGCCGTGAGAGACGGTTCCCGGTCCACAGACAGAGCCCTGCATGGTACAAAATGGGCAGTGCCCGGCACATGGGCGGACAGCCGCTTTGTAGCCACGGGGATCCACAGCTGTGGGCACCGAGCCGCAGCTCAGCTGTGGGGATACAGACGCGGATACAAACTCTGTGCTCGAAACGTGGGTGTCCGCATCTGCAGGGCCGCGTGGCGCAGAGCCGCGCCCGCAGCTGCCAAGACTGAGCACGCAGCCGCACATCTGCGGGGCTCAAGACGCAGCGTTTGCGTCTGTGTCGGCAAAACCAAGCCACGGAGCTCGGCATCGACGTACCCGCGGACAGCCGTGGCTCTGCAGGGCTCTCCCTCCAGCGCACACTTCTCCACAGACACCTGGCTAGGTCTTCAGCGCCGAAGTGGGAGCTGCCAAGCGGACCCTGCCGCAGAATCCCGTTAATTCCCGCTGACGCGTGGGAGACGCCGTCTCTCTCCTCGCTGAGGATCCCAGGCTGGGGCTGCAGCCCCCTCTCGCGCGGTAGGATGTGGTTCTGGAATCCCCAGCTTGCAGCATGGATGATCATCCGGCCGACCTTCCCCAAGGATGTTTCTGGCCAGCGTGGGTGGAGAGAAAAGTTTAAAACCCTGACTCGAGTCCTCCCTCCAGGTGCAGAAAGCAGCAGGCAAGCGAAATGCCCACCGAGGGCGTCGTGATTTTTCAGCACAATCTCGGGATTTTGCAGAGGGCTGGCTGGTGACGTTTGCCCTCTCGGCGGGCAGCAGTGCTGGGCAGGGTGCGACCAGGCCAGGCGAGGACGCCAGTCGGGCCTGGGCAGAGTCTCCTCAAGCGCCATTTCGGCAGAGCTATCGCCGACGACCACGCGCTGCTGCGAGATCTCCAGCTGTCAGCTGGGTTGGGCGACGTCCTGTCAAGAGGAGGCCTCGGGTCTCTGCTCCCTGGATCGCTGAGAAATGGGGAACATCTGTGGATCAGTGACAGGAAAACATGCTGGGGTGGGGGGGTACACACACACACACACACACACACACACACACACACACACACACTCTGCAGCTTGTGAGCAGGAGGTACACACACAATCGAACACCCGTTTCTAGGCACGTGTTCCAGCCAAGGCAGCGCGCTCCTCTGGTGTACCGGAGCCGTGGAGGCCGAGAGAGACTAGGGACGTGTCCCAGCTGGGGGGTGAACCGGCTCTGACCTTCGACGCGCCTGCCCGGCTGTGAAGCAGGCCAGAGCTCTGCTTTGGGAGCCAGCGGCTTTCCCGGGCCCGTGAGCAGAGTCCAGGGGGAGTTGTCGGGTTGCTGAGGAGCTGGGTTGATGGGAGGGTGGCTCTTGAACTGGGCTTTGCCGTTGTACCTGACCAGCAGGGTGGGCTCGCGGTGTTGCTTTGAGTCCAAAGAAAATCATCAAATAGCAGACACACGAGGTGTCTTACAGGAGCACCCCTACTCTTGCGGTTTAGTTTAGTGCGTGTGTTATTGTAGCGCCTAAAAGTCCCACCTAAAATCAGGGCCCCGTCGGGCCGGGCGCCGCCCAGACCCCGGCTGAGATCAGGGCCCCGTCGGGCCGGGCGCTGCCCAGACCCCGGCCGAGATCAGGGCCCCGTCGGGCCGGGCGCTGCCCAGACCCCGGCCGAGATCAGGGCCCCGTCAGGCCGGGCGCTGCCCAGACCCCGGCCGAGATCAGGGCCCCGTCGGGCCGGGCGCTGCCCAGACCCCGGCTGAGATCAGGGCCCCGTCGGGCCGGGCGCTGCCCAGACCCCGGCTGAGATCAGGGCCCCGTCGGGCCGGGCGCCGCCCAGACCCCGGCTGAGATCAGGGCCCCGTCGGGCCGGGCGCTGCCCAGACCCCGGCTGAGATCAGGGCCCCGTCGGGCCGGGCGCTGCCCAGACCCCGGCCGAGATCAGGGCCCCGTCGGGCCGGGCGCCCCCAGACCCTGGCCAAGATCAGGGCCCCGTCAGGCCAGTTGCTGTCCCGGCACAAAGTGGCAGGCAAACTGCCCCCAACAGAGCTCCCAGACTAACTAGAGAAAAAGTGGGAAGAGAAACTGAGGCACGGAGCTCTGCTGATTTCCCCCTGGGGTGACCCACACCTCTAGCACTTCCCGCTGAGGCCCCAGCAGACGGTTAAATGGCAGAAGCGGCCCTGCCCAGGTTTACCCGTCACTCGGACGCCATTAATACGTAACCAGATTTGCAGGGCCGGGCAGGGAGGCTGCACCTGCAGAGCTGTCGCTGTGCGCGCCGCAGGCATGGAGACACCTGTCGCGGGGGGTTGGGCGCCTGTCCTGCTGGGCGAGCCCCCAGCACTCGTCCCCCCCCCTCCCAGACTGGGAATGGGCCGCTTGTCAGTTTCAGCTATAGACACAGCAGAGAGCTTTGTCAAGCAGCTCCCATCGGGCTGCAACGGAGCCTGGGGATCCCTGGCTCCAGACCCTGCTCCGTCCAGTCGGCTGCTGCGCTCCCCATCAGGGGAGCCCAAGAGTCCTGGAAACCGGCAGCACATCCCTGGGAAACCCACGTGCTGAGCCCGCTCACCGGGGAACGGCAGATCTCAGGAAGCGCGGTGGCGCCCCGGCCCTGACCCTGCCACCTTCCTTCTCAGCCCTGGCAGGCCTGGGGACTTCCCCGCGCACGTCCAGCTCACAGGTGGGGCTGCCCCCCGGCGGGGCTTTCACTCCGCCTAGGACAGGCAAACTGCTCCCAACAGAGCTCCCAGACTAACTAGAGAAAAAGTGGGAAGAGAAACTGAGGCACGGAGCTCTGCTGATTCCCCCCTCTGGGGATGCCCGAATGCGTCCCAGCTCCATTCCTCAGGAGCTGGGGCCCAATGTCCCATTTCACAGGGAGGCTCAGAGCTGGGCAGCGAAGCAACGAAGAGGCCGATGGGGGAAAGGGCCAGCCCCCCCCCCCATTCTAACCCACTAAATTCCACTCACCTCCCAACGCTGGGGCCAGAGCCCCTCCCCACTGCACTAGCCACTAGACCCCACTGCCCTCCTCGACCTCAGAAGTCCTGGCTCCTGGACCGCACGGAGCCCTGGTTTCCGCTCTGAGGCGCGAGTTCGCCCGGCCCCGCTCCCTTTGGCATGGCCAGGGAGCACACACCGGTTTTCCCAAACAAGTGGCAATAAAACTTTTAGAGCCCCCCTGGGCACCATCAGACATTGTGTGGAAGCAGCTGAGTTTCTCCATTGTTTGTCCCTGGGTCTTTGGTCTCCTTCCACCTTCCCCTTTGAAGTGTGAGAGTTTCTATGGACACAATCACGTCACTGGGGAGGGCGGAGCTTAGCTCGATCCAGAACGGCAGGAGAACATCGAGGGAGGCCCTGTCGCACGGTTCTCCCAGGAGTTTCTGCAACTGATCCTAAGCCTGAGTAGACGCGGGCTGGGCGCCAGATCCTCTGGATTCCGAACCGTGGGCAGGAGCTCGGTCTAGTGGTCAGAGGTTCAGGTCCCTGCTTTCTGCCTCAGTTTTCCTGTCTGCAAAATGGGGCTATTGGCATCCCCCTCTCCCCCCCCCCCCCGCCTCTGCCAACTCCCCTGATTTCCCTGTACACATGACTCTCTGCTCCCTCTCTGGGTGTGTACAAAAAGTTACCAAAGTAACACTGAGGAGGGCCAAAGGCAACCCAGACTCCCGCTGGCTTTGTACCCCAAAACAGCGGACCTGGTTTTGCTCAGAGTTTCCAAAACGATTCACCCCCTAGCAAAGGAGAGAGGTGCCAGGATTTAGCCCGAAGGCGAAACTTACAAGCTGCTGGAAAGGCTCTTCTAGAATGGAGCTACTCAGGCAAACCGAACTAATCCCTTGGGGTATGTCTACACTACCCCGCTAGTTCGAACTAGCGGGGTAATGTAGGCATACCCTTGCTCTAACGCTCCCCGGCAGGAGGTTCTGAGCCCTCTGCAAAAGAGGCTGGTATTGCTACCCATGTTGTGCTGACGGGGAAACTGAGGCTCAGAGATTTGCTCAAGGGGAGATTGATGGGAGAGCCAGGAACCTGTGCTCCTTCCACTAGGCTGCACTGTCTCCTAGACAAGTAGCATGCCCTAGCCGTGTGTGCATGTGTAGACAGGCCATGGCTGTACATGCAGTCTGATTGTGATCGTATATGGACCAGGACTGGGTATACGGGTGTAGATACACACGTTTGTGGGACAAGATGTCCTATAGCCAATTCATGAGTGTGGGGCGCCGATTCCAGATGCCTTATAGGGACCTGATTTTTCAGAAAGTGCCAAGGGCCTCTCAGAATCACCCGCCTCCTTATCGGCGTCTCGGTTTGGACACACGAGGTCGTGGCGTGCTGAAAACCGTGGCCCTGCTCAGCACCCCTCACCCCCGCCCCATGTTTGCGTCATCACAAAACCTCCTGGTCCACATGAAGATGCCCTCAGTTGTCTCCGTGTGTTTTCTTGGCCGTCTTCATCCAGCCGAAAAATACAAGGCAGCGCCCTGGGTTGTGAAGGCCCCAATTCGGCATGTGCTCGTGCGCTTTGATGAATCGGGGCCTCGGGGAGGAGATCCCCACTTCTCTGGAGCAGTCAGCTGTATCAGTCAGGAGTCAGGATTCCTGCTCCGTTCCTCCCTCGCCGTATTTCGGGTCCCGCGTGCTCTGCGCTGCAGTGACAGTCAGGCAATCTCTGCGTGCTGTCCCTTTTCTTGGTAAGGTCGGTGGGCTTTACTTTCCGCTGGCGGGGGAGCGTGGAAACAGTCAACAAGCCTCGAAGCTCCATTTTGCCAAGTGCTGTCAGTGTGTGTATGGGGGGGGGGGGGGGGACTGTAGGTGAGAAAACCATGTGCCTGATTTTCAAACTGCTGGAAACACCTACCCCTACCGCAGATTCCAGCTAGAGGCGCTGCGGGGAAACTGCCCTTCGGATTGGTTGTGTCTCAAGTCTGGCACCTGATATCAGGAACTTTTGGCACCGAGTTTAGAGAGAAATGCTCAGTGGGTTCCTATTCTGAGCCGGGGAAACTGAGGCACGAAGCAGGGCCATGACTTGCTCAAGGTCACAAGGCAGGGGAGTGGCCTGGCTGACAGCTTTGCCTCTCCCAGTGACCCGAATGGTTTAAGCCTAAATAAAGCTCTGAATCTGGAAAACAAAACCCCCAAAAATCTGGAGGCCTGGAGTGACACACGGACTTGGCAGAATTTGGCTTTTTATACAGATATAATTTTGGCGGATGAGTCGTGTTTATTTTGAAGGGTTTTTTTCCCTGTGTTTGTCTAGTTGTGAAAAATTCTGGATTTGAAGCTTTGGTTGTTGGTGTCAATTTCAGTTTATACAATTGCGAGAAATTGTGGGGATTGGACAATACTGGTTTAAGGACAAGAGATGTTGGACAGCCAAAGTGAAAGCTTTCTAGCTGTTAAGATGTCAACTTGCTGCCATCCCGTCCAAATATATAAAGTGAATACCCTTCAACCAACCTCTAGTTCTCAAGAAGCATTTTTCGCCTGGTTGTAAATTTCAGTTACGATCGTGTGTGTGTGTGTGTGTGTGTGTGTGTGTGTGTGTGTGTGTGTGTGTGTGTGTGTGGTGCCGTTTACCAAGCCTAGTTATATAGAAGGTCTAATATCCATGGAAGTTGTGTGTGTGTGTGTGTGTGTGTGTGTGTGTGTGTGTGCGCGCGCGTGTGAAGTGCCGTTTACCAAGCCTAGTTATATAGAAGGTCAACTTCGAGGATCTAAAAATCCTTTCCGGCTTTAAACTTAAACTAGGTTCAGAGCCCAGAAGCCCTGATCTACTGTGCAGGAGCCGCAGATAAGAGAGAGGCAGAAGGCAACTGATAAGGATTTCAAGGTTGTTGCGATTGTGAATAGAACTGGTGGAAAAATCCAATGTGATTTCTTTGGCAGATTTGAGAGAAACTATTGTGATCAACATTTTGGCTTGAAAAACCCACTGCTGGTTTTTTTTCCACGAGAAACTTTCAGAATGACACTTGCGGTGCCCGATTGTTGTGGATGGAATGTTTTGCTTTTCTGAAGTCTGGAAAAAAAGGCTGATTTCTCAGATCCGGGGTATTTTTATGCCTTTAAAAAAGAAAACATCCCCCCCTTTAACTAAAAAAGGGAGAGGTAGTTGAAGGACGGAGTCCAGAAAAAGGGTCCCTCCTCCCCATTTTTTGGAAACCCCAGAGAAATGAAAATACTAATTTGGAACAGAGATGAAAATTCAAGTTTCATTTTGGTTTTGATGATTTTTTTTTTTAACAAAAAGAATTAAAAAGAACCTTTTCAACCGAGACACAAAACCCCTGCATTTTCTGATGGGGCCGGAGGGGGACGGGACATTTCTTTGAAAAACTTCAACCAAGTCGAATGGCCAGGAAGACCTCCAAAAGCCGAGGCAGCCTGGGCCGAGGGGTTCAAATTTCCAGGAACTAGGTGAGACGTTTGGTTGAAATTCAGACTGAAGTTTGCAAACCTGCCAGCAAAGCCAGCCTTTGAGACTGAAGACCTTAATGCCTCTGGTTTCAGGGTGGGGGGGTGTGTGTGTGTGTGTGTGTGTGTGTGTGTGTGTGTGTGTGTGTGTGTGTGTGTGTGTGTGTGTGTGTGTGTGTGTGTGTGTGTGTGTGTGTGTGTGTGTGTGTGTGTGTGTGTGTGTGTGTGTGTGTGTGTGTGTGTGTGTGTGTGTGTGTGTGTGTGTGTGTGTGTGTGTGTGTGTGTGTGTGTGTGTGTCCTTACATTAGACCACAACAGATTCCAGAGTTTTGCTTTGATTCTTTGAGGGACTCAGGGGCATTATGCTCTGCCCCTCGGGGCCTGGATTTAGTGGTTCCCGAGGACATTGCTCTCCCTTCCACCTGGGGCTAAGCTTTAGCTGGCCTGTGGGAATAAGTTTTCCAGCAGCGTGACCCCCATTTCCAGGCCAGAAGCGGATCCTTCTCCGCCCCAGGAGCATGCAGGTGGGGGCCGGGCCACGTTCTGATCCGGTCTCAGTGCGGTGGCGTCGTGGCAGCGTGACCCTGATTGGCAGCCGAGAGTCAATATGCTCAGAAGCGATTTCCTCCGAAAAAGACCGTCCACACCTCCGCGGCACAGGCTGGGCGCGGCCCGGCGGCGGCAGCACCACACGCCCCTGGCTTTGTCATGGCTGCAATAAAAACCGCGGCAGTCAGTTGCTAAGTCATGCCCCCGGCCTCTCTCTGCGCCGTCCAGAAGCGCCCCACCTAGTGGACAGAGAGGTGACGGCCTCTCCTGACAAGAAGGAACGTGGCGACCGACTTTGCCTTGCGCCCGAGCGGGGCCTGCGCTCCGTCGACTCCACCCCTTTAGGCCACCAGCCTGAGCCTTCCTAAACGTCGTCTTCGAGAGCGGCCCTCGGTGCACGCCGCCTTGGCCGGGCCCCTTTCGGAAGCCGGCGTGGGCTAAATTTGTATGTGCACCGTTTGTACGGCGAGACTCGAGGCCACGGCCAGTGTTCCCCTTTCTGCGGCCACGTGCGGGATAAATTTGTACGTGCACTGAGGCGCGTGCGGATGTGCACCGCCGGTAGAGGCAAAACACCGGCGACGGGCGCCCGGTGCGCCAGCCAGGCAGCATTGGAATCTCTCTGGTGCCGCCGCACAAGTGCCCGGGGAGGGCAGAAAGGGGCGATGCTCCTCCAGATCCGCCCGGTCTGTCACCCAGAACGAAAGCTCGTTTGCTCCGGACACGGGCGCGTTCGCGCCTCTTTCATTTACTCGCTGGTTCCTTTTCCATAGGAGCTCGGCTCCGCGGTCTCCCCTCGTGCGTCTCCTTCCGCCGCAGCCAGGCCCGACCCTCCCTGAGCTACCGTCCCCTCTGGCTGCCCAGCAGGCCTGGTCCCTGACCCTCCTGCCCTGCCATTCCAGGCCCAGAACAGGGCTGGATCCCGGATGCATGACGGGATAGGGGAGCAGACGGAGCCTGTCTCCACAAAGTGGGGGACCCCCCCGGGACACGCCCTCCCCCGGCAGCTGCTCGAGGCCTGCGCTGAGCAGCTCAGGGAGGAGGGCTGAGAGCCCGCCCTGCATTCCCGGCACCACGTGGCGCAGGGCCGGCCCAGGGTTATTTTTACTAGGGCTCCGTTCGTACCGTACAAGGGGCGGCCTCGGCACAGACAGCGGGGGCCCAGAGGGAGCAGTCAGGCTACGACCCGGCCTGACTCGGCTGGCTGAAGGCACTGGCAGGCCTGGGAAAACAGGACCGGGCTCAGGGCAATCCAGAAATACCAGCAATACCGGCTGTGCACTGCCCGTCCCCCACGCCAGCGATCATAGAGCCGTAGAACCCCGGACTCCTGCCTCCCAGCTCCCCCGCTCTACCCATTAGACCGCACTCCCCTCCTTGGACCCGGAATAGCCTCCGGGCTTGGCAGCCCTACCCACAAGACAGCGCTGCCTCACAGATGCCCGGTGCCAGCCGGCAGGGCTTTGCCAGCTTTGAGCAGCAGCCCCTGCCACTCATGGTCCCTGCCCGGCCGTCCCCCCGCACCCCGGGCTGAAGCAGAGCCTGGTTTCTGCTGGGATCAGGGGGGAGGAGTTAGCAGCATGCGGACCCCTTGTGAATACCATTGGGCGTGGTCCCTGACCCGGCAGGGAATCCGTGCTTCGGGTGGGGGTGGCAGGAGGGCTCCGGGGTTCTCTCCCTGGAACTACCCCGACCCCCAGGCAAGGGAGTCGCAGGCATGTTGGCGCCGGAGCCAGAACCAGGTGCCTGGGAGGCCTCGGAACGAGACCAGTCCCTGGGACTTGCGGACTGGCTCTAGTCGCGGAGCACAAGCTTTCGTCTCCCTTCCCAAATTGTTCACTCTTAGCCCTCCCGGTGAGCGGGGCCAGGCCTGTCCAGCTCCGGTGCCCCCTTGCCTCTGGCCGGGTCTTGGCTTCCGGGCCATCTTGCGGCAGGGAGTTCCACATTCCAGCAGCGTGTCGGGGGAGAGGCCTCTGGGCCAGCGAGCAGGGGACTGGGTGGAAAAGCAGAGCAGACTGGATCTGGGAGGGCTGGGGCGTAGGCGGGGGAAGGCGATCTCCTTGCACCTCCGGCAAGGCGCGTTCCCTCGCTGTCTGTCGGTGCATGCCTCGCACACTCTTCTCTCTGGCTGCGAAGCTTCCCCTATTTATACAGCAGGATCCCCCCCCCCCCCCGCCCGCGTGCGACTCGCACCTTCCAGAGGAACAGCAGAAGCAGAAGAGAGCTGGGTTTTATTTGCAAGGGCTTCGCACGCAAGCGGCCGGAGCCAAGCTTCATCTGGGAGCGGAAAGGGGATGTCGGAGCCTGTCCAACCGCCCTGCTCCGTTCCATGTGCGACCTCCGCTCCAAGCCAGGCCGGCCCCCTCCCCACCCGGCTTCCAAGTCACGCCGGCGGGGAGGGGCTGAAACCGCAGTGCGCCGCCGGGGCGAGACCCTCCCCCGCGGGGGCGCCTGCGGGATCACCGCGTACAACCAGCTGTGGGTTCAGACCCAGCAACCACCCCGACCTTCCTGGGTCCCCTCCCCCCGCAGCTGTTTCCGGGCCCTTGGAGCATCCAGAGGCACCCCAGGGCGAGCGCCGGAGCGTGGGAGGGGAGCGAGCGCTCCTCTAAGCTTTGCCCGCACAGGTTGCCAGGTGCAGATGCTGATCACAGCAGATTGTGCAGATAATCAGAGAGCTCCTCCCCGCCCTCCGTGGGGCTCCGCTCGTCCCAGCCCGGAGGAGAGAAATCGCGCACGCTGCTCCGCCCGGCCGGCCTCCCTCGCAGGAGGGGGAAGGAGTGAGCACCATGGCCCGGCTTTCCACTCCCCCCGCAGGGCATGGGGCAGGACTCCCCTCTCCCAGCTCTGGCTCCAGGCTCTCTGCAAACGCAGGCAGGCAGCCCTGCCCCTGGGGTCGGTCCCGAGGTTTTCTTCGGGGCCCCCTTCACCAAAGGCAGCGGCGACTCTGCAGACCACGAGACATGCTGCCCGGCGCGGCCAGGCTGCGGTTTCAAACGGAGGCTGAGATTGGCCCTCGACTCCAGGGCACCCCGCCTCTCCCCCCGGCTCCCCGCCACGCTCTCCCTCGGGGGCCACCCCCCTCCACCAGCGTGTCAGTCCAGGGCCGGGAGCCGGGGTACTGCTGGGCAAAAGGAAACTGCCGCTTTGGGACCGATTGTTCCCAGGTGGCTTCACGATGTCAGGAGCGGATGCGAATGGGGCCCGGAGAGGTACCCTTCTCACTGGCCCTGGTGCAACCGGAGATTCCAGCCTTAGATGGGCGCTGAGAGAGGAGAGGGGCTGGGCACCTTGAGGCCTGGGAAAAGCCAGACTGGAGAGTAATGATCCCCGGTCCTGGCGTCTTGTCCCAGCTTTCCCATTGGCCTGCCGGGTGCTCCTGGGCCCTGGGGAGCGTGCTGGGCCGTGTTTTGCAAATACGGAGCAGGGAAGTGATTCAGTGGCACCGTGGGAGGCGAGAACCTGGCTGCCCCGGGGGAAATGCCAGCCAGGAAGACGGCCCCTCCTTGAAGCTCAGTTAAGGCAACTGGGGATGAGTTGGCAGTGAAACGCTCCATAGGGCCCTGCCTAAATCCCCACCCCTCACATCCACGCCGGCCGCGCTTAGTCACCTGCCTGCAGTAGCGCACCTGTGCTTGGAACCAGCTCGCCGCTCACAGGCCCAAGCAGAGACAGGGCGGGCCGGTACTTGAACAGGCTCCATTTCCCAGGGAAAGCCAGCAGGGAACAAGCAAGGGGCAGAATTCCCTGGGGGAAGAGCCATCCTTGGTGGATGGCTGCTTTTGTAAATTACTCAGCGTCCTCTTGTCCAAAGCCTGACGCGGATCCGGTCTGGCCCCTGCATTTTCCACCACAGGCTGGAATCTTTGTCACTTCCTGTCCTGGTCCTGTGCCCTGCGGTGTTGTTGGGCGGTGGTGAAACAGCTCCCCCCTTTCCGTCCCAGAAACAGGCGCGTTGCCGTGCTGACTTAGCAGCCCTGGGCCAGCAGCGATTAAAAAGGTGTTTCACTCCACCCCAGCAGCAGCACATCACAGTGCGGGGCAAACAGTCCTTGTGTAACACTGCAGTGGCGTCCTCCGGCTGCTCCACCTAAGAGCTGTCTGCATCTTCGTGCTGGATGGAAAAAAAATTCGACACCCCATGCTGCTTCCTAATTCATACAGGCTGGGAGTGTCTAGAAAAAGGCCTTTCATGTGAAATTGAATTTATTCTGGGCATTCTTTGCCTGTTTTCCTTCAACATGAATCACCGCTCGCCCTGCGGTGGAACAGAATCCTCTGAATGGAGGAGCATTTGGTCAGTGTAAATGAGGGTTATTTGATTGTTTCTCGGTTTACACTGGTTTGCTCTGGAGCCCCGGGGGGGGGGGAGGGGGGGGAGAACACACACAAGATGAGCTGATATTTTCCAGCCCTGGGGAAAGGATGAAAAAAGTTTCAGAAGGAGCTTAAATGACTTACTGGAGGTCTTCCTGTCCCCTCTGAAGCCTAGTTAGAGGCCATTGAGGGGAGAGTTCGGGTTTCCTGCTAGAGCCTCTTGGAGCAACCTTGGAGCGGTTCTCCCTCTGTGCCGATAAGTACGAGTTTCTTCACCGCCTGAGGAAAGGATGAGGTGGGCGAGCCACGGTGGCTGCTCTTCGTTGGGCTACTGGGAGCGGTTTCTGCTTCCCGGCCAGGTGATTCGCTAACTGAGATGGAGGCGAGTTTGGGTTTCAAACAAGACAGGGCCATGGGAATGTGGCAGTGTGGTCTAGTGGGTAGTGCAGCGTTTGGGGGTTCCTTGGGAATGAGCTGGCACGTCACTGCCCCGCCCTGGGCCTCCGTTTTCTCCCGGCCTGGGGGGGAGAGGCGGCTTACTTAGTTTGTAAACTCTTCGGGGCAAAGGCGGCTGCTTCCCCCTGCCAGGGGCCACAAAGGGGGGAGGGGGAGCTCTTGCTTGTGGTCTCCATGCCCCAGTGGCAGTGCCATTTCATAGCTCGGGAGCAGTCCATTGATTCCCCACAAGGGGTGGAAGCCAGCTGGCCGGACGTGCTGGGTTCTGGCAGGTCGAGCCGGATTTATGCACAAGCTAAGTAAGCTACAGCCTCAGACTATGAGGGGCCTCTAAATCGCTGATTCATTATTAGGTGTTTTACGGTAGCGCCTAGGGGTTCAGGCAGGGCCCAGGCCCATTGTGCTGCGTGCTGTACGCTGTGTATTAGGTGTTCTACGGTAGTGCCTAGGCACTCAGGCAGGGCCCGGAGCCCAGCGCGCTGGGGGCTGCACCCTACGTATTAGGTGTGTTACGGTAGTGCCTAGGAGCCCAGGCAGGGCCCATTGTGCTGGGTGCTGTACGCTGTGTATTAGGTGTTTTACGGTAGCGTCTAGGGGCCCAGGCAGGGTCCAGTGCCCAGTGCGCTGGGTGCTGTACGCTGTGTATTAGGTGTGTTACGGTAGCGCCTAGGAGCCCAGGCAGGGCCCATTGTGCTGGGTGCTGTACGCTATGTATTAGGTGTGTTACGGTAGCGCCGAGGAGCCCAGGGCACCATAAAGCTGAGTCCAGGTCCTGTTCCCTCCCCCTCAATAGGGACCGGTCGGTTCTAGCTCGGCAGGTGCCGCGGGAGAGACCCCAGTTTTGACCTCAGACTTCACATGCTCCGGAGCGGCCCAGCCCCACGGAGCCTCCAGGCCAGCCAGGGGAGCTCCCGCCTGCTCCCCTGCAGCCGGGGTCAGAGAGGCGCCCCCGTGCCCTGCCCCCCTTCACCTCCCTGGGCTGGCAGCGGAAAGGCGGGAGGGGGAGGCAGGTGAAGAAAGGCTCCTTAGGATGTGTTCTCTGGACTGGGGCTGGGCGCCGGAGCTCCCTTAGCCGTGGAATGGGAGCCCCCCGGTCCTCCTGGCGCCAGCCGCAGGCCGGGCGGGGCTCCAGCTGGGGAGTCACACAAGCCCCGGGAGCCCCCAGACGCACCGAGCCCTGGACGGAGGCAGTCAGCCCCGTTTCCCGGTCCCAGCCCCGCGCGGCTCGGGGCAGCCGAGTCCCTCGCAGGGAAGGAGGCCCCAGCGCCGGGCTTGGGAGCCGGTCCTGGCTGGAGGGAGCGGGGGGCCGCGGGAAGGCCTGGCAGGCGCAGCTGGGAGAGGCCCTGGGAGCGTGGATGGTTTGATGCATGCGAATGCAAACGAGCTCTGACAGGGCGGCCGCACGCCCAGGGCCCCACCCTGCTGAGGCCGGTTTCCGGAGCTGCCACTTAATCTCAGTGCTCGCTCAAATCTATTTTTAGGGGCATCTCGAAGCGCTCCAGAAACAAGATGCCTCCAGCCCTGGCGGGCGGCGCAGGGGAGGGCTGGACCGGGGGGGGGGCTCTCGGAGCTTGTGGCCTGAGCGCGGGATCAGCTCCGGGGGAGTCAGCCCAAGGAGGCCGGGGTGTGTGTGTGGGGGGGGGTGCTGGTCAGATGGGGGCCTCTGATTGGGTGGAGCAGGAGGGGGATCTGATCGGGTGGGGTCTATGAATGGAGCAGAAGAGGGGCTCTGATTGGATGGGGGTCTCTGATTGGGTGGAACAGGAGCGGTGTCTCTGGATGGGGTTCTTTGATTGGATGGCGTAGGAGGGGGCTCTGATTGGATGGAGCAGGAAGGGTCCCTGATCAGATGGAGGGGGGTCTCTGATTGGATGACGCAGGAGGGGGAAAAATCTCTGATTGGATGGGGGTCTCTGATTGGATAGAGCAGGAAGGGTCTCTGATCAGATGGGTGTCTGTGATTGGATGGAACAGGTGGGCTCTCTCATTGGATGAAGCAGGAGAGGTGTCTGATCCTGTGGAGCTCTCTGATTGGTTGCACTGGCGGGAGGGGGGGTCTCTGATTGGATGGGGGCCTCTGATTGGCTGAAGCAAGAGAGGGGCTCTGGTTGGATGAGGGAGCTGGGGAGAGTCCCTGGTCAGATGGGCAGCCCCTCACCTTGCCTTCCCTTCCTCCCAGCAGGTGTCAGAGGCTCCGCCCCCGGGCGATTCCAGAGGGGACCCGAGCTGACGTGATGAGCCCAGAGGGGCTGGGCACCCGCTGCCTCTCCGGACGCTGCCCAGGCCCCCGTCTGGCTGGTGAGTCCCTGCTCCCCCCAGCCTTTGGGGGGCCGGCCGGCAGCCCCCGCGCCCCTCCACCGGCCAGGGGAAGGAGGGCCCTGCTGAACGGGCTGCTTCCTCCCACTGCCCGGCCTGGGCCTGAGCTCGGCTGTGGAGCCGTGGTGGGACCCACCCTCCTGTCTCTGGAGGCCCCAGGCCCCGGCAGGCGAGTGCTCCCCATGCTGCATGGCAGTGCCCCCCCACCCCCTCCCTGAGGCAGCTGCATCTCAGCGCTGGGCGAGGGATCCCGATATAAACAGCCTCCTGCCCCACCCCAGAGTTGGCTGCATTTCTCTGGCAGGGGTGGGCGATCTGTAAGAGGCTCTTTGGGCCAGATTCCCCCCCCCCCCCCCGCCCCGGGTTGTGTGGGCTGCAGGAGGGGGCAGGGGGAAGCCCAGGAGGGAGGGAGAGGAGAGCGCGATGAGGAGAAACGGGCAGTGGCTGGAGGAGGAAGGGGTTAAGCCCGCGGCCGTGCCAGGCGGAGGGGGATGGGGCTGCGGTTTGACGGTCGGGCGCCTCCTCTGGCTTCTAGGAAACGCCGTCAGCCCAGCCCCACAGGGACCAAGTCACTTCCTTGCGGGGGTGCAGCTGCACACTTCTCCTCGTGCGGGGCCCAGCCCCCCAGGCCATGGGGCCGGCCGGGGTTTCAGTGGGGAAGGGGCCCGTCCAAGCCAGCAGTGAGGCTACAGAGTCCCTGGGTGGGAGGGTGGTACACTGAGCCTGAGCCAGTCCCCATTGCCCAGGCTGTCTGCTCAGCACCTATAGCCGCTGTGCACGCCTCCCCCCCGGTCCTGCCCCCCTCACCGGCCCAGGGACAGTGCCTCAGAGAGACCACATGACAGTGACTGTGTGTGTGTGTGTGAGGTGAAGCACGGGGGGGAGGGGGCTGTCTGCCACCTTGAGTGGATGTGGGTACAGTGTGAGCGAGCGGGGGTGTGATTTCTGCGTGTGTGCATGCAGCTGTACATGGGGCAGTGTGCGTGAGCTGGGGTGTGATTTCTGGGTGTGCGGCTGTGATCCGCCCGGGGCCAGTGGGTTTGGCTGGCTGTGCATGGGGCAGTGTGCGTGAGCTGGGGTGTGATTTCTGGGTGTGCGGCTGTGATCCGCCCGGGGCCAGTGGGTTTGGCTGGCTGTGTGTGGGGCAGTGTGTGTGAGCTGGGGTGTGATTTCTGTGTGTGCAGCTGTGATCTGCCCTGGGTCCAGTGGGTTTGGCTGGCTGTGTGTGGGGCAGTGTGCGTGAGCTGGGGTGTGATTTCTGGGTGTGCGGCTGTGATCCGCCCGGGGCCAGTGGGTTTGGCTGGCTGTGTGTGGGGCAGTGAGAGTGAGCTAGGGTGTGATTTCTGTGTGTGTGGCTGTGATACGCCTGGGACCGGTGGGTTTGGCTGGCTGTGTGTGGGGCAGTGTGCGTGAGCTAGGGTGTGATTTCTGGGTGTGCGGCTGTGATACGCCTGGGACCGGTGGGTTTGGCTGGATGTGTGTGGGGCAGTGTGCGTGACCTGGGGTGTGATTTCTGTGTGTGCAGCTGTGATATGCTTGGGGACGGTGGGTTTGGCTGGCTGTGCGTGGAGCAGTGTGAGCGAGCAAGGCTGTGATTTCTGTGTGTGTGGCTGTGATACGCCCTGGGCCAGTGGGTTTGGCTGGCTGTGCGTAGGGCGGTCTGAGCGAGCAAGGCTGTGATTTCTGTGTGCAGCTGTGATCTGCCCGGGGCCAGTGGGTTTGGCTGGCTATGCGGGGAGCAGTCTGTGTGAGCTGGGGTGTGATTTCTGCGTGTGCGGCTGTGATACACCCGGGACCAGGGGCTTTGGCTGGCTGTGCATGGGGAGCAGTCTGTGTGAGCTGGGGTGTGATTTCTGCGTGTGCGGCTGTGATCTGCCTGGGTCCGGTGCCCGGGCTTGGCCTGGGAGGGGTTTCCATAGGAGTGTGCATGCCGGGAAGCACAGGTGTGATGGGGCTGTGTTCTTCCTACGGAGCACGGTGCAGCCGCCTGCAAGCCGTGGCCCCCAGGCCTGTGGTGTCCCCTGCTCTCTGGCCTCCCGATCTGCGGTAGCTTGGTCCGGGGCTTCCTGCTCCAGCAGGCCCTGGCAGTTTCTCGCCTCCCCGGGGCTGCCTGGCCTCCGAGATCTGATGGCGTTTGCTTGCCCTCCCCCAGGAAGCTCAGACGCAGCCTCCCCCACCGCAGCCGGGGCTCAGACACCCAGCTGGCGCGGCCCCGGCCAGACTTCACAGCTGCTTGAATGAAAACCAGAAGCATCCGCTCCCTGATCTCTCCTCTCCCCGCCCCAAGGACACTCGGGGGCGGGGGGGGGGGGGAGGGGATGAATTCCCAGCCAGAGACGCACCCTTGCCACGGGGCCCGATGGGCAGCGGGTCCATTCCTGAGGGCAAGGCGCAGACTTGCGCCAATGCGGCCCTAGGGGGCGCTGTGCCGCATGGCGGTGAGCCGGGGAGGGGCCAGCCCCCACGCTCCACACCAGAGGCTGCTGCATCTGAGCACAGGGTGCGGGGGGGGTCTGCCCCGCTGGGACTCCGGGACACCGCCCCAGATCCTGACGCCTTCCTCGCTTGTCTTTTCAGCTTGCTGGATGGCGTGTGGGGCCCCCCCTCCCATGGGGGGCAGCAGCCAAGCCAGCTTCTGCCCCTGCCAGCTGGGGTTCCTGGTGATGCGATTTTTATCCTACCACCCAAAATCACATTGCCAGGGATTTCCAACCGGCAGTGGGCCACGGCGCCCCCAGCCATCCCCGCAGGAGCCCGGAGAGGAGCAAGGGACCCCAGGCCAGCCCGGGGGGGGGGGGGGTGAGGGCAAGAGGCGGGGAGCTCCGGGGGAGCAGTCCCTGAGCAGCCCGGTGCCCGCCCGACGCCAGGGCGCAGGGCTTAGCTTACCTGTGAACAGAGTTCATATCCGCATCGTGTTCACAGTGGCTAAGTTCCGCCCCCTGGGGTCCATCTCCGGCTCCGCCCAGCGGGTCCCCCGGGGGCCCGGGCCTCAGGACTCCTGGGTCCCCTTGCCAGGGCGGCTGTCGTCTCCGGGGGGGCCCTGCGTGCCGCGCTTCCGGGCTCTGCCCCCCGTGCCTACTGAGCTGATACTCAGTCGCTTTGGTTAAACTGGCTCAGTTCAGCAGGAACAGGGGTCTGGCTCCAGCCTCGCGCCGGCCGGAGCCCCCGGGACGGGCTGGAGATCACCGTGACCGGCTGGCTCCCTGCAGCCAAGAAGCTCGTCCTTGGGGGGGAGGGGGGGGGAGCGTTGCTGCTGCTTAAGGGCCCAGCCTGCTGCACCTGAAATAAACACAGTTACTGCCCAGCCAGAGCCTCCGAGCCGTTGTCTGTGGGGCCGGGGGGGCGGGGGGAGCCAGGGCTGCAGAGAGCTCCACTCGGCGCCCAGAGAGCGAGAGCAGGGAATGGGAAGGGGATGTCCCGGGTTCCAGACACCTCCGAAGGGGAGGGGCATTCAGCAGGGGGCCAGGGTACCCCTGCCCTTTTGCGGTGGTGACAGTGTCCTGGGACCTTACTGGTAGGGCAGGGAGAGGCTGGGAGTCAGGACTCTGGGATTCAGGTCACAGGAGGAGAGCAGGGCCTAGCGGTTAGAGTAGGGGGGGGGCCCAGGGCTCCTGGGTTCTGGTCACAGGAGGAGAGCAGGGCCTAGTGGTTAGAGTGGGGGGGGAGGCCAGGGCTCCTGGGTTCAGGTCACAGGAGGAGAGCAGGGCCTAGCGGTTAGAGTGGGGGGGGAGGCCAGGGCTCCTGGGTTCAGGTCACAGGAGGAGAGCAGGGCCTAGCGGTTAGAGTGGGGGGGAAGCCCAGGGCTCCTGGGTTCTGGTCACAGGAGGAGAGCAGGGCCTAGTGGTTAGAGTGGGGGGGGGATGGACGTTGGGGCTCCTGGGTTCTGGTCACAGGAGGAGAGCAGGGCCTAGTGGTTAGAGTGGGGGGGGGATGGACGTTGGGGCTCCTGGGTTCTGATCACAGGAGGAGAGCAGGGCCTAGTGGTTAGAGTGGGGGGGGGGGCAGAGCTCCTGGGTTCTGGTCACAGGAGGAGAGCAGGGCCTAGCGGTTAGAGTGGGGGGGGGCCCAGGGCTCCTGGGTTCTGGTCACAGGAGGAGAGCAGGGCCTAGTGGTTAGAGTGGGGGGGCCCAGGGCTCCTGGGTTCTGGTCACAGGAGGAGAGCAGGGCCTAGTGGTTAGAGTGGGGGGGATGGACGTTGGGGCTCCTGGGTTCTGGTCACAGGAGGAGAGCAGGGCCTAGTGGTTAGAGTGGGGGGGCCCAGGGCTCCTGGGTTCTGGTCACAGGAGGAGAGCAGGGCCTAGCGGTTAGAGTGGGGGGGGGGGAAGCCCAGGGCTCCTGGGTTCTGGTCACAGGAGGAGAGCAGGGCCTAGCAGTTAGAGTGGGAGGGGGCCAGGGCTCCTGGGTTCTGGTCACAGGAGGAGAGCAGGGCCTAGCGGTTAGAGTGGGGGGGGGGGCCCAGGGCTCCTGGGTTCTGGTCACAGGAGGAGAGCAGGGCCTAGCGGTTAGAGTGGGGGGGGTGGGTGGGTTGGGAGTCAGGCCACCTGGGATCAGTCTCTGCTCTGCAGAGCCGGGGGCCAAGGCGCAGAATGGACGGGGGGGGGTCCCCCTCCCTTGCCAGGCCGCCGGGGCTGCTGTTTACAGGGACACCCACGTTCTACAAACACTGGGGACTCTGCTGTCAGGGGATGGAGCCCAGCTGGCCCCGCGGGGCTCAGCACACGCTCTGCAGCCCCCCAGAGCAAGGCCCCGGCCGAACCGGGGGGGGGCTCGCCCCTGGCAGCCAGCATGGCGCTGGGCTGGGGGGGCTCCATAAGGGATGAGAATGTGGCCATTTAAATGAGCATCCAAGCCTCTTCCCGCCCCCCCTCCCCCGGCGCGGCTGAGCCGGAGCCGGAGCCAGAGCCGGTGCCTTCCTGAGCTGCCTCCCCTGGCTGGAGCCTTCTCCCTGGGAGCAAGGCTGGGCCGGCCAGGCCGGGGCAGACAAAGGGCTTTCGGACTCGGACGGGTCCCCTGAGCTCCAGGCCGTCCAGCCCGCCCGGGGCTCCCTCTCCCTGCAGCCCCTCATGCCGGGGCTCTGGGCAAGGGCGGCGGGGGCAGGCCGGGGTGGGGGGGGCAGAGGCAGCCCCGGCAGGCGGTGACGACATCCCCAGAGGGCAGGACTGGCTGGGGATCTCCGCAGACCCACCTGCCCCCACTGCCCGGCTCCCCAGCAAGGAGGGGACTTGAGGGGGAGGGAATTGAGGGGTGTCCTGTACCCCCCCGGCGGGCGGGCGGGGAGGGATCGGTTCCTCCTTTGCAGCTCCGTTAAGAAACCAGGCGGCGGGAGGAAACGGGTGGCGGACGGACCCCCTCCGCCCGGCTGGAGGAGACCGTTGGGAGAACCACAGGCTTCCTGGCATGGCCTCTTGCAGGGCTGTTGTGACACAGGGCGAGGGGGAGCCAAAGGGGCCCCCGTGCCCAGCCCCGAGGTGCAGCTGCCTGCGGGCCAGGGCAGGGTGGCTGTCAGCGCTCCCCTGGCCCTGACACGCAGCCCCCAGCTCCAGCCTGAAAACAAAGGAGAAGTGAGGTGCTAGGGGAAGACTGAGGCTCACTGATTGAGCATGTGACCTTGAGTGCAGGGGGGCAGATCACACCCCCCTTGTGCCTCAGTTTCCCCACCTGTAAAACAGGGTGCTGAATGGGAGCTGCCCGCATGGGGGCCCGGGTGGCTGCCGCTCACACACAGGAACACTCGGCTCCCCCGCCGCGGGACAAGGCTCCGGGACACAGTCCTGGGCGTGAAACACGACGCGGGCCAAGGCTCCAGGACACAGTCCTGGGCGTGAAACACGACGCGGGACAAGGCTCCGGGACACAGTCCTGGGCGTGAAACACGACGCGGGACAGGGCTCCGGGACACAGTCCTGGGCATGAAACACGACGCGGGACAGGGCTCCGGGACACAGTCCTGGGCGTGAAACAGGACGCGGGACAAGGCTGCGGGACACAGTCCTGGGCGTGAAACAGGACGCGGGACAGGGCTCCGGGACACAGTCCTGGGCGTGAAACACGACGCGGGACAGGGCTCCGGGACACAGTCCTGGGGGTGAAACAGGACGCGGGACAGGGCTCCGGGACACAGTCCTGGGCGTGAAACAGGACGCGGGACAGGGCTCCGGGACACAGTCCTGGGCGTGAAACAGGACGCGGGACAGGGCTCCGGGACACAGTCCTGGGCGTGAAACAGGACGCGGGACAGGGCTCCGGGACACAGTCCTGGGCGTGAAACAGGACGCGGGACAGGGCTCCGGGACACAGTCCTGGGCGTGAAACAGGACGCGGGACAGGGCTCCGGGACACAGTCCTGGGGGTGAAACAGGACGCGGGACAGGGCTCCGGGACACAGTCCTGGGGGTGAAACAGGACGCGGGACAGGGCTCCGGGACACAGTCCTGGGCGTGAAACAGGACGCGGGACAGGGCTCCGGGACACAGTCCTGGGCGTGAAACAGGACGCGGGACAGGGCTCCGGGACACAGTCCTGGGCGTGAAACAGGACGCGGGACAGGGCTCCGGGACACAGTCCTGGGCGTGAAACACGACGCGGGCCAAGGCTCCGGGACACAGTCCTGGGCGTGAAACACGACGCGGGCCAAGGCTCCGGGACACAGTCCTGGGCGTGAAACAGGACGCGGGACAGGGTGGGGCGGGGACAGGGCGGGGCGCCCTCCGCTGCAGAACTCAATGAGCAGCGGCTCGAAGGAACGCTTCTCAGCACGTCCAGGCCGCGTGGGCAATTAGCGGCTTAAGGGGAGCCGATCCCACCACGCTGAGTCACTGGCTGCCTGGCGCCTAGACCCGTCTGTCCTGCCCTCTCCCCCCCACCGCCTGTGGCAGGAGGTGGTAGGGCTGGTATCCTCCTGCACAGGCCCTTACTACAACATGGCGGTGGAGGGAGCACATGCCAGGCTAGCAGGCACCGATGTGGCATGAAGAGGCGGGGAGCTGGGTCTGGGAACTATTTCTGGTGCGAAGCCAAATCCCAGGCGCAGAGCCACAGAGGTAACATTCCCGCTGATCAAGGGGAAACTGAGGCAGGGCGAGGGACGGGGAAGATTTTCCCAAGCTGATACAAATAGCACCCAGACCTGGAATTAGGCCTCAGGGGTTCTGCCTCTTCGTCTCCTGCTCCAGCCCCCCCAAAATCCCCTCCACTGGCGTCCTGCCCCAACGGATGGGTTCCTCCGTGCGGGGGAGGGGGATACCAGGCACACAGTGATAAGGGGGTGTCTGGGCTTTGCTGGGACTCAGGAACAAAACCCACCCAGGCCTGGGCAGCAGCTGGAGGCTGAGGGCGTGGGGGCAGTCGCCAGCCGCTGTGAAAGGCCTGTCAGGAAGTCGGCGTCTGTCTGGGCTGCTTTGATCGGAAATGTCAGCTCAAAATAGCAGCGAAGGAAATGGAGCGCTCGTGAAACTCAGTCCTGCCCGGCCCCCCCGGCTCACAGCCTGGCCAGGGCATCGGGCGCAGGGAGGGGGCCAGACACCTGGGTTCTAGTCCCAGCGTGGGGGAGGGGGAGAGGCTCTGGGCGTCGGGACGGCTCCCGCAGGCCACGCGGCACCGGCTACGGCGCAGACACATGCCCCCCGCTACCTGCCCCCCCCCGCACACCGTGGGCTGCTTTGGAGATGCACCAGTGCCACCCCCACCCCGCCTCCCGAGAGCCAAGAGGGAAAACCCTGCTTACACCCTGGCATGGCTGCTGCGTGGCAGAGCTGGGGTGGGCCCCGTGGCAGCCCCAGCCAGACAGCTTCAGTGCCCCCCGCCCTGCCCCACCCAGAGCCACCATCTTCCCAGCCAGGGGCGGCGCGGCGCCTAGTATCGGGTGTATTACAGGAGCCCCCTTCCCGGGCAGGGCACACAGCCCCCTGCCTGTGCCAGGCACCCGTGTGTGTCCTTCCTAACTCACCCGCTACCACCATGGCAGGCTCATGCTCCCCATTATACGGATGGGGAAACTGAGGCACAACACGTGCACGCACACGGGGCACGGGAGTTTCTCAAGGTCATCCACAGCCAGCGCTCCCCCCCCCCAGTCATGCCCTCCCCCAGGACAGACTGACTCAGCGCCCAGGCGCCCAGCTCTGGTTGCTGCCCCCCTCACAGCCCCCCCCCCACACACACACACGTGTCCGGCGGGCTTGTCACCCCTGTCCCGTCCCCGCCCCGTGCTTAGAGGCCGGGCCGGGTGACTCGGTGGGAAGGGTGCGCGCCTGGCGCGTCTGCCAACCCGGGGGGAACTGAGGCACGGAGCCGGGGTGGGCTTGCATCGAAGGCAGAACTGGAATCCTGTTCCCCCCCCCCCCATAACCACTAGTCCCCACTCCCCTCCAGGCGGGGCGGGGCTGCGTGGGCCGGCGGAGGCTCCGAGAACAGCCCGGGAGCGAACCCGTCCGCAGCCGCACGTAGCACACGAGGATGGGCGCTGCCGGGCGCCCGCGGGCCGGTCGGTGGGTGCCGGGCGCCCCCTAGCGGGGCACAGGGGGAAGGAGCCGCTGGGCCTTGCAAGCTGGGGGAGGGGGCTGGGCCGAGGCAGTCAGGGCCAGGCTATCCTGGGGAACCCAGGCGTCCTGCACCCCCCCCCGTCTAACCACTAGCCTCCACTGCCCTCCCACAGCTGGGCCCAGAACCCAGGCGTCCTGCAACCCCCCCCCCCCCCCCCCCCCCCCCCCTCCACCCACCTCCCCACTAGCCTCCACTGCCCTCCCACAGCAAGGCACAGAACCCAGGCGTCCTGCACCCCCCCCCCCCGGTCTAACCACTAGCCTCCACTGCCCTCCCACAGTTGGGCACAGAACCCAGATGTCCTGCACCCCTCCCCCCACCCCCCCCCCCCCCGGTCTAACCACTAGCCTCCACTGCCCTCCCACAGTTGGGCACAGAACCCAGATGTCCTGCACCCTCCCCCCCCCCCCCCCCGGTCTAACCACTAGCCTCCACTGCCCTCCCACAGCTGGGCACAGAACCCAGATGTCCTGCACCCCCCCCCCCCCCCGGTCTAACCACTAGCCTCCACTGCCCTCCCACAGCTGGGCACAGAACCCAGATGTCCTGCACCCCCCCCCCCCGGTCTAACCACTAGCCTCCACTGCCCTCCCACAGCTGGGCACAGAACCCAGATGTCCTGCACCCCCCCCCCCGGTCTAACCACTAGCCTCCACTGCCCTCCCACAGCTGGGCACAGAACCCAGATGTCCTGCACCCCCCCCCCCCGGTCTAACCACTAGCCTCCACTGCCCTCCCACAGCTGGGCACAGAACCCAGATGTCCTGCACCTCCCCCCCCCCCGGTCTAACCACTAGCCTCCACTGCCCTCCCACAGCTGGGCACAGAACCCAGGGGTCCTGCCCCTCTTCCCAGCACGGGTCAGGCCTGGCCCATCTCTGGCCCATCACAGCATTGGCACCTGCTCCAGGCTGCCCTGCCCTGCCCTGCCCTGCCCCCTGGTCATAGGGGCTAGAATTGCAGCCCCCTCCCCCCACATGCACCCTGCTGGCAGTTCCCCCCCAGCCATGCAGCCTGTATAGCCCCAGGGTTTCACGCTGATGCTTGAGGCCGGGGGGGGGGGGGGGGCTGTGGCAGCCACGTCTCCAGCCCCTCCATGTGCATGTGGCTCCACTGGAGCCCCCAGCCTGGGGGACCAGACAGCGAATGTGACATCAGGACCCATATGGGGCCAGCCGGGCGCCAAAACCGCCAGCCCAGCTACCCCGCTCCACGCAGGGCAGGGAACAGCCTGGGGTGACCCCACCTGCCCTTGCGCTGCTGCTAGACAGGGCGTGGCCCTGGGGGAGATCCCAGGTCTCTGCCAGAGCCCAGGGCAAGTCGCTTCCTCCCCCCGGGCTCGGGGGGTAGGTAACTAAGTCCCGGCCTGGCTCTAGGCGGTGCTCAGCCCAGCAGGGCCCCCCCAGTCCCGGCCTGGCTCTAGGCGGCGCTCAGCCCAGCAGGGCCCCCAGTCCCGGCCTGGCTCTAGGCGGTGCTCAGCCCAGCAGGGCCCCCCCAGTCCCGGCCTGGCTCTAGGCAGCGCTCAGCCCAGCAGGGCCCCCAGTCCTGGCCTGGCTCTAGGCGGTGCTCAGCCCAGCAGGGCCCCCCAGTCCCGGCCTGGCTCTAGGCAGCGCTCAGCCCAGCAGGGCCCCCCCAGTCCCGGCCTGGCTCTAGGCAGCGCTCAGCCCAGCAGGGCCCCCAGTCCTGGCCTGGCTCTAGGCAGCGCTCAGCCCAGCAGGGCCCCCCAGTCCCGGCCTGGCTCTGGGCAGCGCTCAGCCCAGCAGGGCCCCCCCAGTCCCGGCCTGGCTCTAGGCGGTGCTCAGCCCAGCAGGCCCCCCAGTCCTGGCCTGGCTCTAGGCGGTGCTCAGCCCAGCAGGCCCCCCAGTCCTGGCCTGGCTCTAGGCAGCGCTCAGCCCAGCAGGCCCCCCCAGTCCTGGCCTGGCTCTAGGCGGTGCTCAGCCCAGCAGGGCCCCCAGTCCTGGCCTGGCTCTAGGCGGTGCTCAGCCCAGCAGGGCCCCCCAGTCCTGGCCTGGCTCTAGGCGGCGCTCAGCCCAGCAGGGCCCCCCAGTCCTGGCCTGGCTCTAGGCGGCGCTCAGCCCAGCAGGGCCCCCCAGTCCTGGCCTGGCTCTAGGCAGCGCTCAGCCCAGCAGGGCCCCCCAGTCCTGGCCTGGCTCTAGGCGGTGCTCAGCCCAGCAGGGCCCCCAGTCCTGGCCTGGCTCTAGGCGGTGCTCAGCCCAGCAGGCCCCCCAGTCCTGGCCTGGCTCTAGGCGGTGCTCAGCCCAGCAGGCCCCCCAGTCCTGGCCTGGCTCTAGGCGGTGCTCAGCCCAGCAGGGCCCCCCAGTCCTGGCCTGGCTCTAGGCGGTGCTCAGCCCAGCAGGGCCCCCAGTCCTGGCCTGGCTCTAGGCGGTGCTCAGCCCAGCAGGGCCCCCCAGTCCTGGCCTGGCTCTAGGCGGTGCTCAGCCCAGCAGGGCCCCCCCAGTCCTGGCCTGGCTCTAGGCGGTGCTCAGCCCAGCAGGGCCCCCAGTCCCGGCCTGGCTCTAGGCGGTGCTCAGCCCAGCAGGGCCCCCCAGTCCCGGCCTGGCTCTAGGCGGTGCTCAGCCCAGCAGGGCCCCCAGTCCTGGCCTGGCTCTAGGCGGTGCTCAGCCCAGCAGGCCCCCCAGTCCCGGCCTGGCTCTAGGCGGTGCTCAGCCCAGCAGGGCCCCCCAGTCCTGGCCTGGCTCTAGGCGGTGCTCAGCCCAGCAGGGCCCCCAGTCCTGGCCTGGCTCTAGGCGGTGCTCAGCCCAGCAGGGCCCCCAGTCCTGGCCTGGCTCTAGGCGGTGCTCAGCCCAGCAGGGCCCCCAGTCCTGGCCTGGCTCTAGGCGGTGCTCAGCCCAGCAGGCCCCCCCAGTCCCGGCCTGGCTCTAGGCGGTGCTCAGCCCAGCAGGGCCCCCCAGTCCTGGCCTGGCTCTAGGCGGTGCTCAGCCCAGCAGGGCCCCCAGTCCCGGCCTGGCTCTAGGCGGTGCTCAGCCCAGCAGGGCCCCCAGTCCCGGCCTGGCTCTAGGCGGTGCTCAGCCCAGCAGGGCCCCCAGTCCTGGCCTGGCTCTAGGCGGTGCTCAGCCCAGCAGGGCCCCCAGTCCTGGCCTGGCTCTAGGCGGTGCTCAGCCCAGCAGGGCCCCCCAGTCCCGGCCTGGCTCTAGGCGGTGCTCAGCCCAGCAGGCCCCCCAGTCCTGGCCTGGCTCTAGGCGGTGCTCAGCCCAGCAGGGCCCCCAGTCCCGGCCTGGCTCTAGGCGGTGCTCAGCCCAGCAGGCCCCCCAGTCCCGGCCTGGCTCTAGGCGGTGCTCAGCCCAGCAGGGCCCCCCAGTCCCGGCCTGGCTCTAGGCGGTGCTCAGCCCAGCAGGGCCCCCCAGTCCTGGCCTGGCTCTAGGCGGTGCTCAGCCCAGCAGGGCCCCCAGTCCCGGCCTGGCTCTAGGCGGTGCTCAGCCCAGCAGGGCCCCCAGTCCTGGCCTGGCTCTAGGCGGTGCTCAGCCCAGCAGGGCCCCCCAGTCCCGGCCTGGCTCTAGGCGGTGCTCAGCCCAGCAGGGCCCCCAGTCCCGGCCTGGCTCTAGGCGGTGCTCAGCCCAGCAGGCCCCCCAGTCCTGGCCTGGCTCTAGGCGGTGCTCAGCCCATCAGGCCCCCCCAGTCCCGGCCTGGCTCTAGGCGGTGCTCAGCCCAGCAGGGCCCCCCAGTCCTGGCCTGGCTCTAGGCGGTGCTCAGCCCAGCAGGCCCCCCCAGTCCTGGCCTGGCTCTAGGCGGTGCTCAGCCCAGCAGGCCCCCCCAGTCCTGGCCTGGCTCTAGGCGGTGCTCAGCCCAGCAGGCCCCCCCAGTCCTGGCCTGGCTCTAGGCGGTGCTCAGCCCAGCAGGGCTCCCCAGTCCTGGCCTGGCTCTAGGCGGTGCTCAGCCCATCAGGCCCCCCCAGTCCTGGCCTGGCTCTAGGCGGTGCTCAGCCCAGCAGGCCCCCCCAGTCCTGGCCTGGCTCTAGGCGGTGCTCAGCCCAGCAGGCCCCCCCAGTCCCGGCCTGGCTCTAGGCGGTGCTCAGCCCATCAGGCCCCCCCAGTCCCGGCCTGGCTCTAGGCGGTGCTCAGCCCAGCAGGGCCCCCCCAGTCCCGGCCTGGCTCTAGGCGGTGCTCAGCCCAGCAGGGCCCCCAGTCCTGGCCTGGCTCTAGGCGGTGCTCAGCCCATCAGGGCCCCCCAGTCCTGGCCTGGCTCTAGGCGGTGCTCAGCCCAGCAGGGCCCCCCAGTCCTGGCCTGGCTCTAGGCGGTGCTCAGCCCAGCAGGCCCCCCAGTCCTGGCCTGGCTCTAGGCGGTGCTCAGCCCATCAGGGCCCCCCAGTCCTGGCCTGGCTCTAGGCGGTGCTCAGCCCAGCAGGCCCCCCCAGTTCCGGCCTGGCTCTAGGCGGTGCTCAGCCCAGCAGGGCCCCCCCAGTCCTGGCCTGGCTCTAGGCGGTGCTCAGCCCAGCAGGGCCCCCCAGTCCTGGCCTGGCTCTAGGCGGTGCTCAGCCCAGCAGGGCCCCCAGTCCTGGCCTGGCTCTAGGCGGTGCTCAGCCCAGCAGGCCCCCCCAGTCCTGGCCTGGCTCTAGGCGGTGCTCAGCCCAGCAGGGCCCCCAGTCCTGGCCTGGCTCTAGGCGGCGCTCAGCCCAGCAGGGCCCCCCAGTCCTGGCCTGGCTCTAGGCGGTGCTCAGCCCAGCAGGCCCCCCCAGTCCTGGCCTGGCTCTAGGCGGTGCTCAGCCCAGCAGGGCCCCCCAGTCCCGGCCTGGCTCTAGGCGGTGCTCAGCCCAGCAGGCCCCCCCAGTCCTGGCCTGGCTCTAGGCGGTGCTCAGCCCAGCAGGGCCCACCAGTCCTGGCCTGGCTCTAGGCGGTGCTCAGCCCATCAGGCCCCCCCAGTCCCGGCCTGGCTCTAGGCGGTGCTCAGCCCAGCAGGCCCCCCCAGTCCTGGCCTGGCTCTAGGCGGTGCTCAGCCCAGCAGGGCCCCCCAGTCCTGGCCTGGCTCTAGGCGGTGCTCAGCCCAGCAGGGGCCCCCAGTCCCGGCCTGGCTCTAGGCGGTGCTCAGCCCAGCAGGCCCCCCCAGTCCCGGCCTGGCTCTAGGCGGTGCTCAGCCCAGCAGGCCCCCCCAGTCCTGGCCTGGCTCTAGGCGGTGCTCAGCCCAGCAGGCCCCCCCAGTCCTGGCCTGGCTCTAGGCGGTGCTCAGCCCAGCAGGCCCCCCCAGTCCTGGCCTGGCTCTAGGCGGTGCTCAGCCCAGCAGGCCCCCCCAGTCCCGGCCTGGCTCTAGGCGGTGCTCAGCCCAGCAGGGCCCCCCAGTCCCGGCCTGGCTCTAGGCGGTGCTCAGCCCAGCAGGCCCCCCCAGTCCTGGCCTGGCTCTAGGCGGTGCTCAGCCCAGCAGGCCCCCCCAGTCCTGGCCTGGCTCTAGGCGGTGCTCAGCCCAGCAGGCCCCCCCAGTCCTGGCCTGGCTCTAGGCGGTGCTCAGCCCAGCAGGGCCCCCCAGTCCCGGCCTGGCTCTAGGCGGTGCTCAGCCCAGCAGGGCCCCCCCAGTCCTGGCCTGGCTCTAGGCGGTGCTCAGCCCAGCAGGGCCCCCCAGTCCTGGCCTGGCTCTAGGCGGTGCTCAGCCCATCAGGCCCCCCCAGTCCTGGCCTGGCTCTAGGCGGTGCTCAGCCCAGCAGGGCCCCCAGTCCTGGCCTGGCTCTAGGCGGTGCTCAGCCCAGCAGGGCCCCCCAGTCCCGGCCTGGCTCTAGGCGGTGCTCAGCCCAGCAGGCCCCCCCAGTCCCGGCCTGGCTCTAGGCGGTGCTCAGCCCAGCAGGGCCCCCCAGTCCCGGCCTGGCTCTAGGCGGTGCTCAGCCCAGCAGGGCCCCCAGTCCTGGCCTGGCTCTAGGCGGTGCTCAGCCCAGCAGGGCCCCCCAGTCCTGGCCTGGCTCTAGGCGGTGCTCAGCCCAGCAGGGCCCCCCAGTCCCGGCCTGGCTCTAGGCGGTGCTCAGCCCAGCAGGGCCCCCCAGTCCTGGCCTGGCTCTAGGCGGTGCTCAGCCCAGCAGGGCCCCCCAGTCCCGGCCTGGCTCTAGGCGGTGCTCAGCCCAGCAGGCCCCCCAGTCCTGGCCTGGCTCTAGGCGGTGCTCAGCCCATCAGGCCCCCCCAGTCCCGGCCTGGCTCTAGGCGGTGCTCAGCCCAGCAGGCCCCCCCAGTCCCAGCCTGGCTCTAGGCGGTGCTCAGCCCAGCAGGGCCCCCCAGTCCTGGCCTGGCTCTAGGCGGTGCTCAGCCCAGCAGGGCCCCCCAGTCCTGGCCTGGCTCTAGGCGGTGCTCAGCCCAGCAGGCCCCCAGTCCTGGCCTGGCTCTAGGCGGTGCTCAGCCCAGCAGGGCCCCCCAGTCCTGGCCTGGCTCTAGGCGGTGCTCAGCCCAGCAGGGCCCCCCAGTCCTGGCCTGGCTCTAGGCGGTGCTCAGCCCATCAGGCCCCCCCAGTCCCGGCCTGGCTCTAGGCGGTGCTCAGCCCAGCAGGGCCCCCCAGTCCCGGCCTGGCTCTAGGCGGTGCTCAGCCCAGCAGGCCCCCCCAGTCCCGGCCTGGCTCTAGGCGGTGCTCAGCCCAGCAGGGCCCCCCAGTCCTGGCCTGGCTCTAGGCGGTGCTCAGCCCAGCAGGGCCCCCCAGTCCCGGCCTGGCTCTAGGCGGTGCTCAGCCCAGCAGGCCCCCCCAGTCCTGGCCTGGCTCTAGGCGGTGCTCAGCCCAGCAGGCCCCCCCAGTCCTGGCCTGGCTCTAGGCGGTGCTCAGCCCAGCAGGGCTCCCCAGTCCCGGCCTGGCTCTAGGCGGTGCTCAGCCCAGCAGGGCCCCCCAGTCCCGGCCTGGCTCTAGGCGGTGCTCAGCCCAGCAGGGCCCCCAGTCCCGGCCTGGCTCTAGGCGGTGCTCAGCCCAGCAGGGCCCCCCAGTCCTGGCCTGGCTCTAGGCGGTGCTCAGCCCAGCAGGGCCCCCCAGTCCTGGCCTGGCTCTAGGCGGTGCTCAGCCCAGCAGGGCCCCCCAGTCCTGGCCTGGCTCTAGGCGGTGCTCAGCCCAGCAGGGCCCCCCAGTCCCGGCCTGGCTCTAGGCGGTGCTCAGCCCATCAGGCCCCCCAGTCCCGGCCTGGCTCTAGGCGGTGCTCAGCCCAGCAGGGCCCCCCCAGTCCCGGCCTGGCTCTAGGCGGTGCTCAGCCCAGCAGGGCCCCCCAGTCCTGGCCTGGCTCTAGGCGGTGCTCAGCCCAGCAGGGCCCCCCAGTCCCGGCCTGGCTCTAGGCGGTGCTCAGCCCAGCAGGGCCCCCAGTCCTGGCCTGGCTCTAGGCGGTGCTCAGCCCAGCAGGGCCCCCCAGTCCCGGCCTGGCTCTAGGCGGTGCTCAGCCCAGCAGGGCCCCCCAGTCCCGGCCTGGCTCTAGGCGGTGCTCAGCCCAGCAGGGCCCCCCAGTCCTGGCCTGGCTCTAGGCGGTGCTCAGCCCAGCAGGGCCCCCCAGTCCTGGCCTGGCTCTAGGCGGTGCTCAGCCCAGCAGGGCCCCCCAGTCCTGGCCTGGCTCTAGGCGGTGCTCAGCCCAGCAGGCCCCCCCAGTCCCGGCCTGGCTCTAGGCGGTGCTCAGCCCAGCAGGGCTCCCCAGTCCTGGCCTGGCTCTAGGCGGTGCTCAGCCCAGCAGGGCCCCCCAGTCCTGGCCTGGCTCTAGGCGGTGCTCAGCCCAGCAGGGCCCCCCAGGCCTGGCCTGGCTCTAGGCGGTGCTCAGCCCAGCAGGGCCCCCCCAGTCCTGGCCTGGCTCTAGGCGGTGCTCAGCCCAGCAGGGCCCCCCAGTCCTGGCCTGGCTCTAGGCGGTGCTCAGCCCAGCAGGGCCCCCCAGTCCTGGCCTGGCTCTAGGCGGTGCTCAGCCCATCAGGGCCCCCCCAGTCCCGGCCTGGCTCTAGGCGGTGCTCAGCCCATCAGGCCCCCCCAGTCCCGGCCTGGCTCTAGGCGGTGCTCAGCCCAGCAGGGCCCCCCAGTCCTGGCCTGGCTCTAGGCGGTGCTCAGCCCATCAGGGCCCCCCAGTCCCGGCCTGGCTCTAGGCGGTGCTCAGCCCAGCAGGGCCCCCCAGTCCTGGCCTGGCTCTAGGCGGTGCTCAGCCCAGCAGGGCCCCCCAGTCCCGGCCTGGCTCTAGGCGGTGCTCAGCCCAGCAGGGCCCCCCCAGTCCCGGCCTGGCTCTAGGCGGTGCTCAGCCCAGCAGGGCCCCCCAGTCCTGGCCTGGCTCTAGGCGGTGCTCAGCCCAGCAGGCCCCCCCAGTCCTGGCCTGGCTCTAGGCGGTGCTCAGCCCAGCAGGGCCCCCCCAGTCCTGGCCTGGCTCTAGGCGGTGCTCAGCCCAGCAGGGCCCCCAGTCCTGGCCTGGCTCTAGGCGGTGCTCAGCCCAGCAGGCCCCCCCAGTCCCGGCCTGGCTCTAGGCGGTGCTCAGCCCAGCAGGGCCCCCAGTCCTGGCCTGGCTCTAGGCGGTGCTCAGCCCAGCAGGGCCCCCCCAGTCCCGGCCTGGCTCTAGGCGGTGCTCAGCCCAGCAGGGCCCCCCAGTCCCGGCCTGGCTCTAGGCGGTGCTCAGCCCAGCAGGCCCCCCCAGTCCCGGCCTGGCTCTAGGCGGTGCTCAGCCCAGCAGGGCCCCCCCCAGTCCTGGCCTGGCTCTAGGCGGTGCTCAGCCCAGCAGGGCCCCCCAGTCCCGGCCTGGCTCTAGGCGGTGCTCAGCCCATCAGGGCCCCCCAGTCCCGGCCTGGCTCTAGGCGGTGCTCAGCCCAGCAGGGCCCCCCAGTCCTGGCCTGGCTCTAGGCGGTGCTCAGCCCAGCAGGGCCCCCAGTCCCGGCCTGGCTCTAGGCGGTGCTCAGCCCAGCAGGCCCCCCCAGTCCTGGCCTGGCTCTAGGCGGTGCTCAGCCCATCAGGGCCCCCCAGTCCTGGCCTGGCTCTAGGCGGTGCTCAGCCCAGCAGGGCCCCCCCAGTCCCGGCCTGGCTCTAGGCGGTGCTCAGCCCAGCAGGGCCCCCCAGTCCTGGCCTGGCTCTAGGCGGTGCTCAGCCCAGCAGGGCCCCCAGTCCTGGCCTGGCTCTAGGCGGTGCTCAGCCCAGCAGGGCCCCCCAGTCCTGGCCTGGCTCTAGGCGGTGCTCAGCCCAGCAGGGCCCCCCAGTCCTGGCCTGGCTCTAGGCGGTGCTCAGCCCAGCAGGGCCCCCCAGTCCTGGCCTGGCTCTAGGCGGTGCTCAGCCCAGCAGGCCCCCCCAGTCCTGGCCTGGCTCTAGGCGGTGCTCAGCCCAGCAGGGCCCCCCAGTCCCGGCCTGGCTCTAGGCGGTGCTCAGCCCAGCAGGGCCCCCCAGTCCTGGCCTGGCTCTAGGCGGTGCTCAGCCCAGCAGGGCCCCCCAGTCCCGGCCTGGCTCTAGGCGGTGCTCAGCCCAGCAGGGCCCCCAGTCCTGGCCTGGCTCTAGGCGGTGCTCAGCCCAGCAGGGCCCCCCCAGTCCTGGCCTGGCTCTAGGCGGTGCTCAGCCCAGCAGGCCCCCCCAGGCCTGGCCTGGCTCTAGGCGGTGCTCAGCCCAGCAGGGCCCCCCCAGTCCCGGCCTGGCTCTAGGCGGTGCTCAGCCCAGCAGGGCCCCCAGTCCTGGCCTGGCTCTAGGCGGTGCTCAGCCCAGCAGGGCCCCCCAGTCCTGGCCTGGCTCTAGGCGGTGCTCAGCCCAGCAGGGCCCCCAGTCCTGGCCTGGCTCTAGGCGGTGCTCAGCCCAGCAGGCCCCCAGTCCTGGCCTGGCTCTAGGCGGTGCTCAGCCCAGCAGGCCCCCAGTCCCGGCCTGGCTCTAGGCGGTGCTCAGCCCAGCAGGGCCCCCCCAGTCCCGGCCTGGCTCTAGGCGGTGCTCAGCCCACCAGGGCCCCCCAGTCCCGGCCTGGCTCTAGGCGGTGCTCAGCCCAGCAGGCCCCCCAGTCCTGGCCTGGCTCTAGGCGGTGCTCAGCCCAGCAGGCCCCCCCAGTCCTGGCCTGGCTCTAGGCGGTGCTCAGCCCAGCAGGGCCCCCCAGTCCTGGCCTGGCTCTAGGCGGTGCTCAGCCCAGCAGGGCCCCCAGTCCTGGCCTGGCTCTAGGCGGTGCTCAGCCCAGCAGGGCCCCCCAGTCCTGGCCTGGCTCTAGGCGGTGCTCAGCCCAGCAGGGCCCCCAGTCCCGGCCTGGCTCTAGGCGGTGCTCAGCCCAGCAGGCCCCCCCAGTCCTGGCCTGGCTCTAGGCGGTGCTCAGCCCAGCAGGCCCCCCAGTCCTGGCCTGGCTCTAGGCGGTGCTCAGCCCAGCAGGCCCCCCCAGTCCCGGCCTGGCTCTAGGCGGTGCTCAGCCCAGCAGGGCCCCCCAGTCCTGGCCTGGCTCTAGGCGGTGCTCAGCCCAGCAGGGCCCCCCCAGTCCTGGCCTGGCTCTAGGCGGTGCTCAGCCCAGCAGGGCCCCCAGTCCCGGCCTGGCTCTAGGCGGTGCTCAGCCCAGCAGGCCCCCCCAGTCCCGGCCTGGCTCTAGGCGGTGCTCAGCCCAGCAGGGCCCCCCAGTCCTGGCCTGGCTCTAGGCGGTGCTCAGCCCAGCAGGGCCCCCCAGTCCCGGCCTGGCTCTAGGCGGTGCTCAGCCCAGCAGGCCCCCCAGTCCTGGCCTGGCTCTAGGCGGTGCTCAGCCCAGCAGGCCCCCCCAGTCCTGGCCTGGCTCTAGGCGGTGCTCAGCCCAGCAGGCCCCCCCAGTCCTGGCCTGGCTCTAGGCGGTGCTCAGCCCAGCAGGCCCCCCAGTCCTGGCCTGGCTCTAGGCGGTGCTCAGCCCAGCAGGCCCCCCCAGTCCTGGCCTGGCTCTAGGCGGTGCTCAGCCCAGCAGGGCCCCCCAGTCCTGGCCTGGCTCTAGGCGGTGCTCAGCCCAGCAGGGCCCCCCAGTCCTGGCCTGGCTCTAGGCGGTGCTCAGCCCAGCAGGCCCCCCAGTCCCGGCCTGGCTCTAGGCGGTGCTCAGCCCAGCAGGCCCCCCCAGTCCTGGCCTGGCTCTAGGCGGTGCTCAGCCCAGCAGGGCCCCCCAGTCCTGGCCTGGCTCTAGGCGGTGCTCAGCCCATCAGGGCCCCCCAGTCCCGGCCTGGCTCTAGGCGGTGCTCAGCCCAGCAGGCCCCCCCAGTCCTGGCCTGGCTCTAGGCGGTGCTCAGCCCAGCAGGCCCCCCCAGTCCTGGCCTGGCTCTAGGCGGTGCTCAGCCCAGCAGGCCCCCCCAGTCCCGGCCTGGCTCTAGGCGGTGCTCAGCCCAGCAGGGCCCCCAGTCCCGGCCTGGCTCTAGGCGGTGCTCAGCCCAGCAGGGCCCCCCAGTCCCGGCCTGGCTCTAGGCGGTGCTCAGCCCAGCAGGGCCCCCCCAGTCCCGGCCTGGCTCTAGGCGGTGCTCAGCCCAGCAGGGCCCCCCAGTCCTGGCCTGGCTCTAGGCGGTGCTCAGCCCAGCAGGGCCCCCCAGTCCCGGCCTGGCTCTAGGCGGTGCTCAGCCCAGCAGGGCCCCCCCAGTCCCGGCCTGGCTCTAGGCGGTGCTCAGCCCAGCAGGGCCCCCAGTCCCGGCCTGGCTCTAGGCGGTGCTCAGCCCAGCAGGGCCCCCAGTCCTGGCCTGGCTCTAGGCGGTGCTCAGCCCATCAGGCCCCCCCAGTCCTGGCCTGGCTCTAGGCGGTGCTCAGCCCAGCAGGGCCCCCAGTCCTGGCCTGGCTCTAGGCGGTGCTCAGCCCAGCAGGGCCCCCAGTCCTGGCCTGGCTCTAGGCGGTGCTCAGCCCAGCAGGGCCCCCAGTCCTGGCCTGGCTCTAGGCGGTGCTCAGCCCAGCAGGCCCCCCCAGTCCTGGCCTGGCTCTAGGCGGTGCTCAGCCCAGCAGGGCCCCCAGTCCCGGCCTGGCTCTAGGCGGTGCTCAGCCCAGCAGGCCCCCCCAGTCCCGGCCTGGCTCTAGGCGGTGCTCAGCCCAGCAGGGCCCCCCAGTCCTGGCCTGGCTCTAGGCGGTGCTCAGCCCAGCAGGCCCCCCCAGTCCTGGCCTGGCTCTAGGCGGTGCTCAGCCCAGCAGGCCCCCCCAGTCCTGGCCTGGCTCTAGGCGGTGCTCAGCCCAGCAGGCCCCCCCAGTCCTGGCCTGGCTCTAGGCGGTGCTCAGCCCAGCAGGGCCCCCCAGTCCTGGCCTGGCTCTAGGCGGTGCTCAGCCCAGCAGGCCCCCCCAGTCCCGGCCTGGCTCTAGGCGGTGCTCAGCCCAGCAGGCCCCCCCAGTCCCGGCCTGGCTCTAGGCGGTGCTCAGCCCAGCAGGGCCCCCCAGTCCCGGCCTGGCTCTAGGCGGTGCTCAGCCCATCAGGGCCCCCCAGTCCCGGCCTGGCTCTAGGCGGTGCTCAGCCCAGCAGGGCCCCCAGTCCTGGCCTGGCTCTAGGCGGTGCTCAGCCCAGCAGGGCCCCCAGTCCTGGCCTGGCTCTAGGCGGTGCTCAGCCCAGCAGGCCCCCCCAGTCCTGGCCTGGCTCTAGGCGGTGCTCAGCCCATCAGGGCCCCCCAGTCCCGGCCTGGCTCTAGGCGGTGCTCAGCCCAGCAGGGCCCCCCAGTCCTGGCCTGGCTCTAGGCGGTGCTCAGCCCAGCAGGGCCCCCCAGTCCTGGCCTGGCTCTAGGCGGTGCTCAGCCCAGCAGGCCCCCCCAGTCCCGGCCTGGCTCTAGGCGGTGCTCAGCCCAGCAGGGCCCCCCAGTCCCGGCCTGGCTCTAGGCGGTGCTCAGCCCAGCAGGCCCCCCCAGTCCCGGCCTGGCTCTAGGCGGTGCTCAGCCCAGCAGGGCCCCCCAGTCCTGGCCTGGCTCTAGGCGGTGCTCAGCCCAGCAGGGCCCCCCAGTCCTGGCCTGGCTCTAGGCGGTGCTCAGCCCAGCAGGGCCCCCCCAGTCCCGGCCTGGCTCTAGGCGGTGCTCAGCCCAGCAGGGCCCCCCAGTCCCGGCCTGGCTCTAGGCGGTGCTCAGCCCAGCAGGCCCCCCCAGTCCCGGCCTGGCTCTAGGCGGTGCTCAGCCCAGCAGGGCCCCCAGTCCTGGCCTGGCTCTAGGCGGTGCTCAGCCCAGCAGGCCCCCCAGTCCTGGCCTGGCTCTAGGCGGTGCTCAGCCCAGCAGGGCCCCCAGTCCCGGCCTGGCTCTAGGCGGTGCTCAGCCCAGCAGGCCCCCCCAGTCCTGGCCTGGCTCTAGGCGGTGCTCAGCCCAGCAGGGCCCCCCAGTCCTGGCCTGGCTCTAGGCGGTGCTCAGCCCAGCAGGGCCCCCCCAGTCCTGGCCTGGCTCTAGGCGGTGCTCAGCCCATCAGGGCCCCCCAGTCCCGGCCTGGCTCTAGGCGGTGCTCAGCCCAGCAGGGCCCCCCAGTCCCGGCCTGGCTCTAGGCGGTGCTCAGCCCAGCAGGGCCCCCAGTCCTGGCCTGGCTCTAGGCGGTGCTCAGCCCAGCAGGGCCCCCAGTCCTGGCCTGGCTCTAGGCGGTGCTCAGCCCAGCAGGGCCCCCCAGTCCCGGCCTGGCTCTAGGCGGTGCTCAGCCCAGCAGGGCCCCCCAGTCCTGGCCTGGCTCTAGGCGGTGCTCAGCCCAGCAGGGCCCCCCCAGTCCTGGCCTGGCTCTAGGCGGTGCTCAGCCCAGCAGGGCCCCCCAGTCCTGGCCTGGCTCTAGGCGGTGCTCAGCCCAGCAGGCCCCCCCAGTCCCGGCCTGGCTCTAGGCGGTGCTCAGCCCAGCAGGGCCCCCCAGTCCTGGCCTGGCTCTAGGCGGTGCTCAGCCCAGCAGGGCCCCCCAGTCCTGGCCTGGCTCTAGGCGGTGCTCAGCCCAGCAGGGCCCCCCAGTCCCGGCCTGGCTCTAGGCGGTGCTCAGCCCAGCAGGGCCCCCAGTCCTGGCCTGGCTCTAGGCGGTGCTCAGCCCAGCAGGGCCCCCAGTCCTGGCCTGGCTCTAGGCGGTGCTCAGCCCAGCAGGGCCCCCCAGTCCTGGCCTGGCTCTAGGCGGTGCTCAGCCCAGCAGGGCCCCCCAGTCCTGGCCTGGCTCTAGGCGGTGCTCAGCCCAGCAGGGCCCCCAGTCCCGGCCTGGCTCTAGGCGGTGCTCAGCCCAGCAGGCCCCCCCAGTCCTGGCCTGGCTCTAGGCGGTGCTCAGCCCAGCAGGGCCCCCCAGTCCTGGCCTGGCTCTAGGCGGTGCTCAGCCCAGCAGGGCCCCCCAGTCCTGGCCTGGCTCTAGGCGGTGCTCAGCCCAGCAGGGCCCCCCAGTCCTGGCCTGGCTCTAGGCGGTGCTCAGCCCAGCAGGCCCCCAGTCCTGGCCTGGCTCTAGGCGGTGCTCAGCCCAGCAGGGCCCCCAGTCCCGGCCTGGCTCTAGGCGGTGCTCAGCCCAGCAGGCCCCCCCAGTCCCGGCCTGGCTCTAGGCGGTGCTCAGCCCAGCAGGCCCCCCAGTCCTGGCCTGGCTCTAGGCGGTGCTCAGCCCAGCAGGGCCCCCCAGTCCCGGCCTGGCTCTAGGCGGTGCTCAGCCCAGCAGGGCCCCCAGTCCTGGCCTGGCTCTAGGCGGTGCTCAGCCCAGCAGGGCCCCCCAGTCCTGGCCTGGCTCTAGGCGGTGCTCAGCCCAGCAGGGCCCCCCCAGTCCCGGCCTGGCTCTAGGCGGTGCTCAGCCCAGCAGGGCCCCCAGTCCCGGCCTGGCTCTAGGCGGTGCTCAGCCCAGCAGGCCCCCCAGTCCTGGCCTGGCTCTAGGCGGTGCTCAGCCCAGCAGGGCCCCCCCAGTCCTGGCCTGGCTCTAGGCGGTGCTCAGCCCAGCAGGGCCCCCCAGTCCTGGCCTGGCTCTAGGCGGTGCTCAGCCCAGCAGGCCCCCCAGTCCTGGCCTGGCTCTAGGCGGTGCTCAGCCCAGCAGGGCCCCCCAGTCCTGGCCTGGCTCTAGGCGGTGCTCAGCCCAGCAGGGCCCCCCAGTCCTGGCCTGGCTCTAGGCGGTGCTCAGCCCAGCAGGCCCCCCCAGTCCTGGCCTGGCTCTAGGCGGTGCTCAGCCCAGCAGGGCCCCCCAGTCCTGGCCTGGCTCTAGGCGGTGCTCAGCCCAGCAGGGCCCCCCAGTCCTGGCCTGGCTCTAGGCGGTGCTCAGCCCAGCAGGCCCCCCCAGTCCCGGCCTGGCTCTAGGCGGTGCTCAGCCCAGCAGGCCCCCCAGTCCCGGCCTGGCTCTAGGCGGTGCTCAGCCCAGCAGGCCCCCCAGTCCTGGCCTGGCTCTAGGCGGTGCTCAGCCCAGCAGGGCCCCCCCAGTCCCGGCCTGGCTCTAGGCGGTGCTCAGCCCAGCAGGGCCCCCCAGTCCTGGCCTGGCTCTAGGCGGTGCTCAGCCCAGCAGGGCCCCCCAGTCCCGGCCTGGCTCTAGGCGGTGCTCAGCCCATCAGGGCCCCCCAGTCCTGGCCTGGCTCTAGGCGGTGCTCAGCCCAGCAGGGCCCCCAGTCCTGGCCTGGCTCTAGGCGGTGCTCAGCCCAGCAGGGCCCCCCAGTCCCGGCCTGGCTCCAGGCGGTGCTCAGCCCAGCAGGCCCCCCCAGTCCTGGCCTGGCTCTAGGCGGTGCTCAGCCCAGCAGGGCCCCCAGTCCCGGCCTGGCTCTAGGCGGTGCTCAGCCCATCAGGCCCCCCCAGTCCCGGCCTGGCTCTAGGCGGTGCTCAGCCCATCAGGCCCCCAGTCCTGGCCTGGCTCTAGGCGGTGCTCAGCCCAGCAGGCCCCCAGTCCTGGCCTGGCTCTAGGCGGTGCTCAGCCCAGCAGGGCCCCCCAGTCCTGGCCTGGCTCTAGGCGGTGCTCAGCCCAGCAGGGCCCCCCAGTCCTGGCCTGGCTCTAGGCGGTGCTCAGCCCATCAGGGCCCCCCAGTCCTGGCCTGGCTCTAGGCGGTGCTCAGCCCAGCAGGGCCCCCAGTCCCGGCCTGGCTCTAGGCGGTGCTCAGCCCAGCAGGGCCCCCAGTCCTGGCCTGGCTCTAGGCGGTGCTCAGCCCAGCAGGGCCCCCCAGTCCTGGCCTGGCTCTAGGCGGTGCTCAGCCCAGCAGGGCCCCCCAGTCCTGGCCTGGCTCTAGGCGGTGCTCAGCCCAGCAGGGCCCCCCAGTCCCGGCCTGGCTCTAGGCGGTGCTCAGCCCAGCAGGGCCCCCCAGTCCTGGCCTGGCTCTAGGCGGTGCTCAGCCCAGCAGGGCCCCCCAGTCCTGGCCTGGCTCTAGGCGGTGCTCAGCCCAGCAGGGCCCCCCAGTCCCGGCCTGGCTCTAGGCGGTGCTCAGCCCAGCAGGGCCCCCCAGTCCTGGCCTGGCTCTAGGCGGTGCTCAGCCCAGCAGGGCCCCCCAGTCCCGGCCTGGCTCCAGGCGGTGCTCAGCCCAGCAGGGCCCCCCCAGTCCTGGCCTGGCTCTAGGCGGTGCTCAGCCCAGCAGGCCCCCCCAGTCCCGGCCTGGCTCTAGGCGGTGCTCAGCCCAGCAGGGCCCCCCCAGTCCCGGCCTGGCTCTAGGCGGTGCTCAGCCCAGCAGGCCCCCCCAGTCCTGGCCTGGCTCTAGGCGGTGCTCAGCCCAGCAGGCCCCCCCAGTCCTGGCCTGGCTCTAGGCGGTGCTCAGCCCAGCAGGCCCCCCCAGTCCTGGCCTGGCTCTAGGCGGTGCTCAGCCCAGCAGGGCCCCCCAGTCCCGGCCTGGCTCTAGGCGGTGCTCAGCCCAGCAGGGCCCCCCAGTCCTGGCCTGGCTCTAGGCGGTGCTCAGCCCAGCAGGCCCCCCCAGTCCCGGCCTGGCTCTAGGCGGTGCTCAGCCCAGCAGGGCCCCCCAGTCCTGGCCTGGCTCTAGGCGGTGCTCAGCCCAGCAGGGCCCCCCAGTCCTGGCCTGGCTCTAGGCGGTGCTCAGCCCAGCAGGCCCCCCCAGTCCTGGCCTGGCTCTAGGCGGTGCTCAGCCCAGCAGGGCCCCCAGTCCTGGCCTGGCTCTAGGCGGTGCTCAGCCCAGCAGGCCCCCCCAGTCCCGGCCTGGCTCTAGGCGGTGCTCAGCCCAGCAGGGCCCCCCAGTCCTGGCCTGGCTCTAGGCGGTGCTCAGCCCAGCAGGGCCCCCCAGTCCTGGCCTGGCTCTAGGCGGTGCTCAGCCCAGCAGGGCCCCCCAGTCCTGGCCTGGCTCTAGGCGGTGCTCAGCCCAGCAGGCCCCCCCAGTCCCGGCCTGGCTCTAGGCGGTGCTCAGCCCAGCAGGGCCCCCCCAGTCCCGGCCTGGCTCTAGGCGGTGCTCAGCCCAGCAGGGCCCCCAGTCCTGGCCTGGCTCTAGGCGGTGCTCAGCCCAGCAGGGCCCCCCCAGTCCTGGCCTGGCTCTAGGCGGTGCTCAGCCCAGCAGGGCCCCCCAGTCCTGGCCTGGCTCCAGGCAGTGCTCAGCCCAGCAGGGCCCCCCAGTCCCGGCCTGGCTCTAGGCGGTGCTCAGCCCAGCAGGGCCCCCCAGTCCTGGCCTGGCTCTAGGCGGTGCTCAGCCCAGCAGGGCGCCCCAGTCCCAGCATGGCTCCGGGCAGTGCGCAGTCGAGGAGGCAGCAGGTGCCACAAGCTAATACCACGCGTGCGAAACATCTTTCCTTTGATCCATTTTGAACCCCCCCCCCCCTGCCTTTTCCTGCAGCAGCGGCTCCTGGGTGGAGGGCGGGACTCCCTGGCACCCCACTCCTGGCAGTGGGTCCGTGGCTGAGCAAACCAGGGAGGATCTGGGCCACCGGGCCCCTGTGCCAAGCAGCCACATGCAGCACCAGGGTCCTTGCTGGAGGGCTCATACCCTGCCCTCCCTGCTCCCAGCAGAAGCTGTTCCAGCCCCCCACCCCCGCTGGAGAAAAGCCCTTGCCTAAACTTCCCATCCAACGTTACCCCGGCCCAGTGCCGGGAGAAGACCCCGACACCCCCACCCGTGGTGGGCACCCAGCAGAAACCACACCAGCCTTTTCTTTTAAATGTTAAAACTTTTACAAAAAATACAATACAATAAACCATTCAATAAATAGAAAACAATTACAAAATTACAGGATTTGTGTGTGTGTGATCGAGGCAGGGACGCGGCCCGAGGCCGCGCGGGAACGAGCACACCGGGTCGGAAGGGCTCCTCCCCAGAGCTGTGCCATCTAGATCCTCCGCCCCTTCTAGGCCCGGGAGGGAGCAGCTCTCGCCCCCAGAGGCATTCCCGACCCGCTCTTCATATATATTACTTTGTTTCTTAAATTATCTCATCTTCACAACAGCAGAGGGGTAGCGTGCCCACGGGGCATCTTTCCTGAGTAGACCTGAGCCAGAGGAAAATGGAATTTTGGGGGGGGGGGGGGCGGGGGCAGAACTGGGAAATCACCCCCCCCCCGAGAGAAAATGAACAAAAATACCCTCCAAGAGCCTGACGCAAGGTGAGGGGCTGAGGTATGAAACGGGCGCTGCTACAGACTGGGCAAGCCTCCGGCAGCCCCGGCTGCAAATCCTTCACTTGGGGGGGTGCGGGACAGGCTGCACCCCCAGCCACGGAGAGGGGCAGTACAAGCTGGCACCTGGGATAAATTGAATCCCCCCGCAGGTGGATTCATTCAGCCCCTGGCTTAGAGCAGAAATACTGGGTGAGGTATGGGTAGGATGATGGGACCAGAGATAAAGGGCAGTGGGGGGGGGGTTGGTCCATAAATATTCAACTGGAAAGACCTGCCCCCCCATGCTGGAAAGGGACACAGAGAATGGCAGGAAATCCAGGGGTGTGGCAGATTGTGGGTGGCAGCACCCGGCTGGCAGGGAGGAGCAGGCTGAGCCTGGATTACCCCCCCACCCAGATGGGGACGATGTCTGGCCTGATCCCGTCTTGCCCCAAAGCCAGAGCAGAACCGTTCAGCTACCGGCCCGAGGGGCCCTGTAGAGACACCCGGGGGGGCCACGCTGGGTCCAGCAAACATCCCAGCCTTTGCCAGCAGCTGCTGCGGGCAGACAGTGGGGGGGGGGGGGGGGGGGGCAGAGGGGACACGGGAGGATCCTTTGACCCTTGGAAAGGCTGGGGCCCGAAGGAGCAGGAGGCCCCCCCACAGGGTTAAGGCTTCAGATCCTTCAGCTGCAAGGAGCCAGCAGGAAAAGCAACTCAAGTATTGGAGTGATGGAGCCAGGCCTGGCCTGGCCTCCCCTGCTTCGTGGCTCAGGCAGAGACAGAGCTGGGCCCCAGGGATTACGGAGCCTCCCCGGCTCTAGCGCCGCTGGAAGCAGCAAAGCCAGCACAGTCCTGGCCAACATTGGCGGGGGCTCGCGGCAGCTGCTAAGCCCAGAATTGGGCCCCCGCTGCTCTGGGATCACCCCCCCCCCACTCCCCCTTCTGTGCCTCAAATGCAGGCTGCCCCCATGCCAGCTGGTTCTGCCGCCTCCGCCCGCCCTCAGACCTGATCCTTCAAGACAGACGGGCGCTGGCCCCAGCCCTCTGGCTGTAATACTGACATCTGCACCTCCCGCCCCCACCTAGAAATTAAACACTGGAGAGAAAGGGGACGGGGGCTCCCCCGCACTGAATGGGGGGACCCTGCCCATCCAGCCCCTCCGCCCGAGGGCAGGGAGCTGGGGATCCCAGCTGAATCTATAGCCTGCCCTCAACTGTCACTCCTGCCCAAGGGGGAGGGCTCAGCTCATGGCCCCACCCCCAGTGAGGAGGGCTCAGCCCGCAGTTCCCGCGCCCCCAGGGGGAGGGGCTCAGCCCGCAGTTCCCGCGCCCCCAGGGGGAGGGGCTCAGCCCGCAGTTCCCGTGCCCCCAGGGGGAGGGGCTCAGCCCGCAGTTCCCGCGCCCCCAGGGGGAGGGGCTCAGCCCGCAGTTCCCGCGCCCCCAGGGGGAGGGGCTCAGCCCGCAGTTCCCGCGCCCCCAGGGGGAGGGGCTCAGCCCGCAGTTCCCGCGCCCCCAGGGGGAGGGGCTCAGCCCGCAGTTCCCGCGCCCCCAGGGGGAGGGGCTCAGCCCGCAGGTCCCGCGCCCCCAGGGGGAGGGCTCAGCCCGCAGTTCCCGCGCCCCCAGGGGGAGGGGCTCAGCCCGCAGTTCCCGCGCCCCCAAGGGGCTCAGCCCGCAGTTCCAGCGCCCCCAGGGGGAGGGGCTCAGCCCGCAGTTCCCGCGCCCCAGGGGGAGGGGCTCAGCCCGCAGTTCCCGCGCCCCAGGGGGAGGGGCTCAGCCCGCAGTTCCCGCGCCCCAGGGGGAG